>NC_056739.1:837280142-837427993 GCF_019279795.1 Protopterus annectens
AAAAATATGTTGGTTGAAATTAGAGTAGTGGTCTTTCAAGCTAACATGATGGACTTCCCTATTAAATGAAAGCAGTCCCATTTTCAAACTGCTTCTGACCCTAATGATGACTGGACATGCCTCTTGACCACATAAAATAACAAGCTGTGTACACTTTGCTAAATCAAGCCTTTCACCATTATACACTCTAGCAAATGTTTCTGCTGACATAACATTGCACTTGGAACTTGTATCAACTTTGAGTTCTATGGGTTTTCTATTTATCTGAACAGTACAAAATACTTTGTTCTTTACCCATAAATCTACTGCATTGACTGTTTCATTAAGCACTCACACACCAAAAACATGAAAACTACATGACGTAGGGCCACAGCTTTCTAACTGATCAACTCGTTTCTTGACATGTCTCCGTTTAATAAAAGAATGTGTGCCTTTTTATTTACAAAACCTCTTGAAATTATTCCACTTATTGCATTTCTGGCATTGCTGACCAAAAGCTAAACATTTTTCCTTTTTAGATTAATGATTTCCACTACAATTACGACAGTTGGCAATGAAACTAGGTTGGGGCCCATAGAGTTTGCTGACTCACTCTTATGCTTCACTGAGGGTGTGCGAACTCTGGAACTTGCTGGAAAGCTCTGGGGATTACCAGTGAATGCTGCAGGGGTTTCAGTCGTTGCCATGTGCTTGGGCTTGTTTCTTTTAACCACATGCTGCATACTGTCAACATGAAATCTAGAAGTTACTGAAAGCATGCATTTCTCATTCGTAAGCATATTTGTGTGCTTTTCTGTGAGCTCGTATATCTGACAAATCTCAATGGCCTTATTCAAAGTTAAATCACTGTCATGAAGCAAAATCTTTATCATAGCATCATCCTTAATATCACACACAAGTCTGTCTTTTATCAACTCATCCCTTAAATCACCAAATCTTGTTTCTCAAATCAGTTATATATGCTGGTAATGTTTCACCAGGCTTTTGATCCCTTGTATAAAATAAGTGCCATTGCATTGTAATGTTTGTCTGGGGGTTGCACATTTCTTTAAATTTATGTTTTAAGCACTCAGAGTCCTCCCCTGACTCAGCCGGTACAACAATATGACAGTTTACCCCTCTCCTGCAAACATAGCAAGTGTATACACACATGAACACTTCTTTTCAATGGCTTCTGACCCAGCTAAATTAAGCAGAATAAAATGCCTTTGTAGAGTCATCTTTATCAGAAAATTCAGCCTGCATGAAAATGTCATATTCTTGCTCACTCTCCAGTTGTCTACAATATTATTTTCAAACACAAGTGCACTGGGTTTTTGAACTCTGTCTGCCATGCCAACAAAGTATGCACAAACACACTGAAAATATGGAGTAATTATGTATGAACAAGCTATTCTGTGAGAGCTTTTAATAACATTCAAATGCACAATAAACTCTTCAAAATACTGTACGTTGCAAAATATGCCCTGAAATGGCTGCATTTTGCCAAATAACTTTACTGTAATACTGCACAAACATGCAAACATTCCATACACTTCTGATAGCGTGGATATCTTTAAGATGAAAAAATACATGCTTAGCAAAAATGTAGTTGTTTCCTCTTATTTTACTCATTTTACGCAATTCATACTTTATTTTAAACATTTTCCATACTAATTTGAATATGTTTATCAATATTGGACATTTTGGTTTACTTAAATATCATTTAGAGCATTCTGTATGCTTTGTTTTATATTTTGGGAATAAGAAATTATTTGAGCAAGTTTTAATATCTGAAATTTGTTTCTGACCTGTTTTTCAAATTATACATGCAGTAGGAATGATCCACTCCTGTATATTCCTTCAATACTAACCGGATGCCTCTCGGACTCAAACTGGAGAAACTGGAACTCTTTTTAACCATGCCTCTTCTGACACCATGTCCTTTTAGACGTCACTTCTGACACCATGTCGCTCATCCCTATCTAACATAGATGACAAACAGGCGGGATAATTCATTTAGATTCTTTATTACATAGAAACACATCAGGATGGATAGCAACATCATAAAATATAAAAAAAACTGATTAACAGAGACACCTTACAGACATATATGCTTACATCTCAACAGATTACTACAAAATGGCAGTCAGACTCGCACGTGCTCAGTATTTATACACTTGTGCAAGCACTTAGATAGCTTCTTAAAGGTACATACACACACATTGATTTATATAATACATTTGGAATATGGACATACTTATTTTTGAACATCATTAAAATATTTTGAATAACTATCAACAAACTTTACAAGTCATTTGTAATTACTTGCTAATTATTTCCTTATAAGTGGTATTTTCTTTTGCCCTGTCACTTCTTATATCCAATGATATGTAATACATATTATTTTAGAGATTCTGCTGTTTGTTAGGAAAAAAACATCCTAAAAGATAACAGAATATGTTACCTACTGCATACAGTACAGAAATGTCTAATTTTAAGGAAATAATTTTGACATCATTTTCTCAATGGCAGTTTGGACAATGTATTACTCCATTTAGTTAAGAAAATGAGCCAGTCCATATGGGCTAAGAGAATAATCCCAATATGTACACTTAGCTCGGGTCTATATTATATAGCCGAAAACTTAAACTCTTGAGTGCTCACATGAGTGAATATGCAGGTATTCAAAATTGCTATTGTGGGAGGCTGTGCCCCCCCCCCACACACCCCACTAAATATATATCCCAACTCCAGTGAGGAAAAGGCAAATATCCCAATCTCCACTGAACTGCGATCCAAAAAAATGAATATTGAATATCTGCATTTTTGCTCATGTGAGCACTCGAGATTTTAAGCTTTCGGCGATCTAAAGTAGACCTCTTAGTTCTCAATCTCCGTTACTCCAAAAGCTCATGTTTGCCAGCTCAAATTTTTAGCAAAACAGCAGATATACAGAGAAGAAAGGCTGGAGTAAAATTACTTACAATCACATTTTATCTTGTAGTCTCATTTTAACCAAACATTGCAAAAAATTGTATAGTATTAGCTCAGGTAATTCTAGGCAGTTTCCAGGAAACTCAAAATACAGACTGGAACTTCTCAGCTGAACAACTGCAGATTTTTAGTCTTGCCCCCTTTTTGCCTTCAAGTTGCTTTCTTTAGTTATTTCCAGGACATTATTATTTGGTTTGAATGCAAGCAGAATGAGAAGGATAATCACTTATCAATTGCAAATCACTATTATTTCAATATAAACAATTATGAGCTTAACTTCATTGAATTATCTGTAAGTACATTTTGGTCTTATAAAACAGAAATAGTGTCTGATTGGCAGGAACAACACCATAAGCTCCACACAATTCTTCCAAGTACCAAAATCTTTATTCGTTAAGCACTTTCATCCCATGTATAACACTCAGGGACTTCTTCAGAGCTAATTTACACAACGAAGTCACCTCCTTTAAATACATAAACCAAATTAATCAACAATTAAATATTTAAATGTTTAAAGGCACATCTTGAAAAGCTGCCTAGAATCTATACCCTAAGTCAAATGGATATAAAAAGCCGTTCTTAAAAAAACATTCTTAATTGTGAAAACCCACAGTATGAAACACTGAAATAACAACAGTTAAACAGTTAAAAAGTGTACATATAATACAAAATGCACCTAAGAAAGTTAGATAAACTGTGTTTTAAAAATTAAAATGAAGAACACTATTAAAAATCCAAGGCTCTCCTCTTTAAAACTGGAAGCAAAGAAACATAATCATTTAATCCCGGTTCAACTACTGCATTATTGCAGTCTTGTGATCCAATAGAACTCTTTTAAATCAATCTGGAGTTCCCACCAACCACCCCTTATGCTGTGTGGGACCACTTCCAATATTCCAAATTTGAATTTTGTTTCCCCTTGCAAATAAGTGTGTGTCTATATAAGGCATTATTAGTGTTACCTTTGGCAATAGCATACAGGTGTTCGTATACGCTAGATCTGAATTTCCTTTCTGTTTTACCAACGTAAAAACTTTTACATGTTTGACAGATGGAAATATATATTATACCCTTTGTGTTACAATTACCTCTTTGTAAACAAACACCCTTGCTACTTCCTTTTAAATATACCACATCACTATCAAGAATAAAGGGGCATTGGTTGCATCGACCACATTTGGTTGTACCTTTAATGGCCATAATTCTTGGTGAAATTGCATGTTCCATAAGATATTTAAAATTTTTACCTGTTTTATATATAAAACTTGGTGCCTGTCCTAGGACATTGAATAATTCCAAATTACCCCGAAAAATGTTCCAATTCTTCTTTATAATGCCCTTAAGCATTCTTTCCCCTTATCCAAATGGAATAACCATGCTCATAATACATCCTCCCATTCCAGTTTTTTATTAAAAACAGTGTCTCCACTGTGAAGCAGTGGTTTATGTTTGACCCCCCCACCCTTCAACCATTTATTTAACAACGCTGTTCAAAATTCTGTTAGGGTATCCCCTAGCTTTGAACATGTCAGTAATACCTTCAACTTCACTCAAGAATGCCTCTCTAGTGGAACACATTCTTGCTGCTCTCACGAGCTGTCCTTTAAAGATGTTTCTTTTACTGTGTAGGGGGTGACAACTTTGGAAGTCTAGGTAACTATTAGAGGAGATTTCCCTCCTATGTATTTTTGAAAGGAACATTTTTTTGGACCTATCCTTGGAAATGAATAAATTATGATGCTCTTTGTTTTGCAAATTCCTCTATGATTAATAGCATTGAAATAGGCATCACCTGTGTTATGATGAGTCACTCTTACAGTGGTAAGAAGCCACAATAGACTCTTCCACTTAAAAGTGGAAAGAAGTCAAGAAAAGCTGCTTGACTATTTTAAAAATTATAGAACATAAGAATAAATTGTCCACTGGAATAGATATAATCTCACTCCAAGCAAAACAATAAATATTTAAAAACTCAGAACATGCATTGTCATGAAATGCTTGAGAGAAAGAGAAACAGAGACAGAGAATGTAACTACCAAGGAAAAGGAAGTGGAAGCATTAATGTCATAAATCTCTAGCATTTGGTGCTAGGAAAGACAAATGACTCCAAGTGATCATCTCCAAACAGTGACATCATTTTCAACCTGCAGTATTCTGTTGCTGAGGAAATGTTGTCAAAGTTATGGCATCATCTTAAATGGAACTGTATATTTCCCCAAACCTTCATACCAAATGCAGGACAAACAACAAAGCTTCCTGTTGCCTTTAATTCTTCATTTGTTGATAAAGTGGCATGCATCCTTGATTCTTGCAACATCTATTTCATGGGTTTATAGGCAAATAATAGGCTAGCAGTCTGCAGACTATTACAGGCCTAGCCAATAACCAGAGGCCAGAATCAAACCCTGTACCTTGTATCTGTAAGGTAAAGTCCTTAACCATTATGCCAGCCCCTTCCCAAATATTAAGCAAACCCCTTAATCTATATAATTAGGCTATATGATATATGAAAAGTATTAACGTCTGTTTCTCTCTCACTCCTTTATTGATCAATGAACCAGTTATTTTAAAGGAAGAAACACATTTTTCTTGGAAAACATTAGCTATCACTAACCCAAAAGCACGAGGAACCACTACTTTAGCAACCTTATGCAAGTCCATTTCATTATGAAATAGAGATTGCAAGCTGCATGTTGTCATTGTAGCCACATGGCTACCTCCTTGTAAATTAATATTCCTTCACACTGTGATTCTGACTAGCAAATCTAGGATAGCACTAAGACAGCTTTATAGTCTTTAAAGAAATGATAAGTAAGAAAAACAAATCCTTATGAATACTTAGTCGAAAGGGTAGACTAGAGGTTGATGCTAGTTATTTTATAACTATTTATATTTTGCCAGATCATAACAAATGACCCTTTCTGTGCTTTCTAAGCTTTGATTCCCCCATCTAACCTTACTAAATTGGCTGCTCAGTTGACCCGTATCTCCCCAGGAGTCAAGAGCTTTATTGCATATTCATTCTGCTAGGGACATAGCTGAGCAAACTGGAAATGGGAGTGTCGCTCATCCAGTCAGGATGAAATAGACAAGCCTTTGTTGATTCTGTTCAAGCAGCTTTATTATGTACAAACACATCAGGATTGAGGCTTAATAACTTTGACTTAGATAAACGTATATACAAACTAGCTATTACACTCATACATGCTCACTCTCTGGCTGCACTCTCAAAATGGCACTGAGGCTAGCACGTGCTTGCTAGTTATATGCATGTTCAGTCCTTGGAAATGCTTCTTAAAAGTAAAACAGCTCTCTATTCTACAGGGAGCAATTATCCACATTTCAGTTATTGATTCCCCCCATCTATCCCATCCCCAAAATGGCTTTCAAGCTCCATAGCTGCTGCTCTCAGTGGGCACATGTGTGCTGCTGCACATGCCAACCACCCTCATAAGAGGCACACACTGGCCTCCCTAGGCTTATTAGTGCAGGTGATGCACCTGCACACCTGCAGGAGTCTCCAATGCAGCAAGTTATGCCATCTCCCTTCCCCAAGGAGGGATAATCTGGCCTCGGCCACTCACTTCCACTCTCCCTAGCCAGTGCATCCAGCACCAGTGCTGCTAATCAAACATTTGTTGTCTTGCCCATAGTTAGAGTTATATTTGTCTGTACTAAGGGACCGAGCTACAATGGTCTTTTCTACTAAATGGTGCTGCTAAAGCTCTAGTAAACTGTTAAGGATGTTTATACATATATTTTGGGTGGTTTTTGGAGTAGAGAAAGATGACCACAGTCTCTTAACCTGTTATTAGCTTTATGTCTAAAGATCCCAGTCAGGGGAGGGAAGTGTACCAGTATTTGATGATTCAGCTCTGTGGGTAGGCATCACTATCTAGCACTATTGTGAACAGGTATCACTAGCTAGCACTATTGTGAACAGGTATCACTAGCTAGCACTATTGTGAACAGGTATCACTAGCTAGCACTATTTCCTGTAGACATCTTAACATTTCTAATGAAATGAGCCAGCTCTGTGGATGAAGCCTTTGCTATGACCCTAGTGACATGGGTTTGATTAGTGACACAGGAGTTTAAAGGGATGTGTGTACCTATCCCAGGGAGAGAGACATTCATCTATGTCATTATTCATTATGGTCCATAATGAAGGAGCTAGCCCTCTGACAGGTCGAGGATGAGCATAGCGGCAAGAAGTGGGACAAAAGGGTAGAGAATAATGTTAGAAAAATACCTCCTCCTAGTAGAAGAAGTTGCTGACAAGACCCCCCAGTACACCCTTGGGATCTGCACTGGCCACAGCCTGAAAACTGGTGTTAATCCAGGGGATGAAAGGAGGGGATAGAAGACCCACAGATGGAGGTGGTCACTGGGGTAGTAATCCAAATATTATGAAGCAAGGAGGCAGGGAAGCCCATTAAATAAATAAATAAGTAAATATATAAATAAGGTATAATGAAGTTTTTGATTATTGCTTACTATTTTTGTAGTATTTATGCATACAAAGTAAAGCCAGTCCAAATAGCCCAGCTAAACATCCAACACTATCCAACAGAAATGGCTTGAATTAGATTTTCTTTTCAACTGAGTTATCATTCGGCTAGAAACCTAGAAGCTGATTTTGCTCATATAGTCTATAAAACTCATGACACACTGAGTTAATCAGCATTTACTTTTAGCATGAATTCCCAGACCCCGAAACCTAGGGATTACCAACTCTCCCTCTTTATAAAAATTCATAAGAATTCAGATGGTACTTTTCACTCATTTCCTTTATTTACTCCAGATCTTTCTTGCAGTACTTTCCAAAACAGACACATCGCTTGTGAATGATGAAGCATGCAACCGCCACTGTTGGGTTTGCGGGGGCAAAGTGCTTCATGTGGGACTATAGAGGGGCTTGCAGTCCTACAAAAAGCTTTTTCTAATGTTTTACATCTGAACAAAGCTATAACTAGTGAGTTCATCTGATTGTAACATCCACACACAATAATGATTCATAAAGCAATAATTTTAAGCATGTCCACCAAGATTACAAATGGCATACTGTACGGCAGTGATTAATCTTTTAACTGTCCTTTGCTCCTATATCAACTCTATAAGAGAATTTCAAGAGTTTCAGTAAGACTGCTGGCCATCAAAATGCAAAACAGGTAAATAATTAAACCAGCATTCAGAGATTTACCATTGTACTAACGCATACAGAGATATATTGTTTCACAAACACAAGTTTCAACAAACATTGTAAGCTCCTTCAGCATTTGTCAAATATGTCAACAAAACTGGGACTTCATATTTCACTTCTTAAAACTTTCATATTAGTATGAAAAATATCTTCCTAATGGTGCGTTACAATACAGGATGCCCTAAAAGATGTTCCATCAGTGCTTTGAAAATACTTACCCTAGTTTACTAAATATTATATTATCAACTCGATGTTTCGAACAAAAGCCGCCGTCCTTGGTTGAGTGGCTATGAGATGTAATCACAAAGTAAGTTTAAATATAGTTCCTGTACTGTCATTTCACATCTTTATGCTTGTCTATTGTTCTACACAGCAACATTTATTTCCTTTCTCTCCATGCAAAGCTAGAGGCATATATACACAATACCATTCAGACCACAGTCGATGAGATTATAATCGTAGTTTAAATTCTGATGCTGAACACCTTCATTTGCATAATTCATTCAATAAGCACATTTTGCAAATGTGTTGGCCACTCAGAAACAGATGTTTAGCTGCAGATGTGCAAATGACTGTCAAATATGTTCTTTTTGCTTAAACAGACAGTTTGTAGGCTGGGATCATATGATAAGCCTTACATGCCAAGTTTCACTCATGCTGTATTTTAGATAAACTGCTGGCAGAACATCTGACTAACATGCTAGAATTCTTTATGTAGTGCATACACGCACATTACCCACTCATTCATTAAACTGACAAGTCAAACTAATATTTTGCTGTTAATGATTTGAGCATGATTCTAAGTCACACTGGAAAGCACTTTCAGAGCTCCAGGATAAATATGCAACTTCATCAGTAATGCATGCAAGTAGGAAGGCTTTAATAGCTTAGTAGCAAGAACTGGCAGTCTGTATAAAATGTCCTAAATGGGCTAAGCTATTGCAATCCAAATGCTGCAAAATGTATCTTGTTCAGAGTCTTAGAAAGAAAAATATGTTGTGCTTTTACAGTTTTGCAGCATCTTCAGATGAGAACTCAGGCACTAGATAGTGGGCATGTAACATTTTTTTTTTTTTGCAGAGAACATTCAATGAGCTATCAAAAGTATTTTTTCAGGAAAAATACTGTGTGGGTATAATGATGTCATACACTACCTGTTTTCTGTTTTTGGAATGTAGTAACTTAAACTGCAGTGTCTCTATAGTTACTATAAATCAATCAATCACAAGTGTAATACTACATATATAAACTATATTACTACTCAAGAACAATGAGATGAAACCCCAGATTCCATAATAATGATTGCCCACATGAATGGCTGGACATCCGGACATCAAAATGTGGCATGAATCATGTATGGCTATACATATCAATATTTTTCCAAGGGAATAAGCCCCCAATACTTCCCATCGTGGGAAGCTGCTTCCAGCAGACAGTCACCACTAGTTTATTCTCACTCCAAGGTCACCCATCTTCATAACAGAGCCAGTGGTGTGACTAACAGTGAAGCAATATGCCACTCATTTCTAAGATATCTGATCTAAGAGTAAGAATGATTAAATAGCAGAGGTGTGGGCAAGAGGGTCTACTTCAGAAGACTGAATCTCAAAAGACTGAAAATTCAAAATACTGAACACATCTTTAATGCACGGGACAAACCCCAGAGCATCCCTCATGTGGGAGGCTGCACCCCCCACAAACTACATATACCAACTCCAAGATTGCACAACAGTGGAGAAGGAGCAAAGTCCATCACTCAGTATTTTGAATTTTCAGTCTTTTGGGATTCAGTCTTTTAGTTTTTCAGTCTTCTGAAGTAGACCTGGGCAAAACCCCCAATATAATGGGGTAAAGGGGAATTGGCCACACTACAAAAAATATATATCTTTTGGATGCAATTTCCCTAGTACTTCCTTAAGGAGCGAAGATATACAGAGACAAACTTTAGTACTTATTGTATAAAACTACCTCAGGATGCATACTATATGATCCAACTGCACAGTATTTGTATATGCTGTCCCAATATTAGTGGCTCAGGTTATGTCATCCAGAGTACTGTGTGTGTGTGTGTGTGTGTGTGTGTGTGTGTGTGTGTGTGTGTGTGTGTGTGTGTGTGTGTGTGTGTGTGTGTGTGTGTGTGTGTGTGTGTGTGTGTGTGAGAGAGTGTGTGTGAGAGTGTGTGTGCACGTGTTTGCATATACATGTTATGTGTGTAAATGTGTGTACATATGCATGTTGTGTAAATGCAAATTTGTGAATATACATACCTGAATCAATGACTGAATGCTATGTGTTATTCATACATATCTTTTTCTGTAAATCAACACAAATATAAATAGTGTCAGAGGCTCAGTAGATTTTCAGATACCTCTAAGGATGAATGATAAGGCTGTCCATTCAAATGGTACACAAGACAATATTATTTATATTCTAGTTTTAATATTCTAGTATTTCATCAGGCCACAGGGTTGGGGAATATGCCAACATATGAGTGGAGACAAGGATTTGGACTCCTAGGTGCCACACTAGGAATAAAATATTAAGCCATGGCCCCACCTGCCTGTACTTGTAAAAGTTCAGGTGGACTTCACAGATCCCTTGACACTTGTGTAATGAAGAAAATTAATACTTTTACAAGGCACTTGCTAAATTTCCTCCATTTTCTATAAATAATATACTGGATCATGACTCAAAGGGCCTACATTAGATTTAGAACATTTTTCTGGTTTCCAAATAAATACTAAGAATGTAAGAAAATAGTTTTTTTTCCAGTTCACCATTAATAACCGCATCATTTTCTGATAATCTGGATTCATCCTTCCTTAATTGATCAGTTGTTGCAGTACATTAGGCAAGCAATAATGCCTGGCAGGGTGGACATTATTGGGGAAATAATGGACCACCTAGGAGATGTTTTGAGATGTGTGGAATTCCTATAAACCCCTGTTAAGGTCCATTATTTCCTCTATAATGCCCATGCTGGAGAATATTATTTTGCTTAGATAATGGACTATCTGTTAAATTCTTTCTTATTTGTTTTTTGTATTAGTATATACTTTTTCAGGGCAGCACAGTGGTGTAGAGGTAAGCATTGTCGCTTCACAGCAAGAGGTTTGCCAGTTTGATTCTCGGCTGGAGTGCCTTATTGCAAGGAGTCTGCATGTCTTCCCTGCATTTGCATGGGCTTCCTCTGGGTGCTCCAGTCTCCTCCTACATTCCAAAGACATGCAGTACATGGACTGAACATTCTAAATTGGCACTAGGTGTGAGTGTGTCCATGCGAGTGTGTGTGGTGCATCCTCTAAGGAGGGGTGGACCTTGGGCTAGCAACCTGAGTACATAAAACTCCTAACTGCTACAGAAACGGGACAGAGAGAGAGAGAGATACTTTAATATCTGTCTGTATCTATCCATCTATCTATCCAGCTATCTATATCTGTATCTATCTATATATATCTATATATATAGACACAGATATGTATATGTATATATGTATGGGTATAGTTACAAGCATCAAATGGCTGCAACATCATCAGTGCTAACATCAGCACAATTATGATGACAAACATGCATTGACATGCTTCTATATATGCCCCAGACCATGCAAATTATTAAACAGTGTTTTTCAAGGGGGGCATGCCCCCTGCATCTCCTATGTGGGAAGCTGTGCCCACAATACTTCCATACCAATATTTATTCCAACGCCAATATCATGCAATCCCCTGGGGAAAGGGCCAATTCCTCAACCCCGGGAACTGTCCAGTCTTTCACAACTATTGACTATCTGTACTGTCGACCAAAGTGTGTTGCCAAAACAGAGATTGATTTGAACTTAAATTGACTACTAAACTGTAAACCATATATATTTATCTATTTTTATTATATATTTGATGTCAAATAATTGCTCCATCTAATGTTTTACAGTTACTTAACATATGTAATTGTTGTTGGAAGAAATATTTTTACATCCAGGTTAAAGGTTATGTAAATATTTAATGTCAGCACACTCACAGGCACGCATACACACACACACAAACACACACACACACATACGCAATGGCAAGGACACACCTACACACATAGGCACAGAAACACACCCATACACAAATGCACACACATGCACACTTGCACACAGAGAGACACATGCATACAGATGCACAATGGCATTACCTACAGATACACAGAAACATGTCCAGCAATTGCAGCCACTTTTCTTAGCTATTTTATTGCAATCAAATGAAGGGCAACAAAATTCCTATAGAGGAAAGTTTTGCGACCCTCTCCCCTCATGCCAATCTACTGTCCCCAATTTTGCAAAATGTCTCTGGTTTTCCCCTCATATTCTTGTCTCTGTCCCTTTATTTTCTGGTAAATCACTGAAGACTGCAGTCTTCATGAACCATCGGCAAGGACTTTATTCAAAGAAAGAATCAAAAGCAAAGAAGAAGAGACGCATGCAGCTACCCTCAAGCTTACACTCTCTCTCTCACTCACAGATACACATACACATTCACACACACAAACAATGGTATTACGGTATTACCTTTTTTCTTTCCTCCCACCTAAAGTAATATGGTAAATCATTGTAACTGCCCCTGCAGTTACTTTTGTTTTTTAACTGGACTATCTGGTTAATAGATGGGCATTATTATTATTATTATTATTATTATTATTATTATTATTATTATTATTAAAGAATCATCCATACAGTCTGTTAAAAATAATTGGTTATGCCTAAACCTAACATGAAATGCAGTGAGATTTGTTGAATAGTATTACTCTGCCCTTCGTTTAAAAGTGGAAATTAAACAAATGCCACTATAAAATTGCAAAATACATCTTAAGTCATGGAAGTAGGTTCTTAGTTTATCAAAGCCACAGAAGTAATCTCAGATCAAATTAAAGTATGGAACCATGCCTTTGTCAAAGGTTTATCCATGTGCATGTAGTTTAAAACTACCATATCATGGTTGCTATTATCAGGATATGCACTTAGTATATCTGTCAATAGAATAAAAAGGATGCAAGAGATAGTCATGAAGTTCATTTCCAACTGTTTATTTATAAATGTGTATAGTCACAGTCAGACTAGGGGAAGTCAGTGTCGCTTTCACAACTGACATGGTGAATAACTTAGGTTAAGGAGATAGCAAGGAAGGCAGCTGCCGACCAAGTTGGATTGAGGGGCAGGAGGTGAACGTGTAAGATCAGAAGAGGAGCTGCACATGGAGCTGCACATGGAAGGAACTGTAGTTCATTTTTCTGAAAGGAGCAAATGATTTGGCTAGCAGTAGGTAAAGGTTGGTGTAGGAGTTATTTCTGATATTGGGGAGAGGCATTTTGATGAATATCATAAAAGACAGCATTTTTAGTTGCTGCTCAAGTATTCATTATGCTTGAAGTGCTCTGAATCTTGAAGTTTAGTGTTCCATTTAATAACTGAAGCAAACAGGACTGGGGTGGGTTTTGGAAGTGGGAATATACATAGAGAACTTTATGATAAGCATCTTTTGTTGTTGAAAGAAAACAGAGTCATAGATATGTTTAAATGGGTGATGTTGATTCATCATGTTTAATGTAATTAAATAGTTAAAATTTTGAAAATATTTTTTTAATTGTGAGATTAAAAAGATTTAAATTAGACCAAGGTCATCATGTGTATTATTGTATTTGAAGGTATTGATATAAAGTGCTAAAAACCTTCATGTTTTATATTATTCTTTGTTCCTAGTTCCTTGGCTTTGTTCTGCACACTGCTTAGGGTAAACACTTTCTGGTTTCTTTATTCATTAAGTGTATTGTTGTAAAACCTTTGTAAGTATTGGATGTTATAGTACTAAGTGTAAGATTAAAAATCAGATTAACTAAAGATTGATTTTTTAACCATTAGATTAATCTCAATTAAAACATTATTTATTCAACAGCCCTAGCTTAAAAGTCCCATTAGCAAACATTTAGGAGATAGATAGCAAGCTACGTTGGTGCATCAAGCATCTCTATAAAAATGAGAAGGTTATGCCTATACATTGGCCAGTAACAGATAGGACATGCAAAGGTTCATGTCACAAAAAGGGAAAGAGAACTTGCTAGAAAATGTTATAGGTAACCACCAGTGCCTGAAATAGTCGACTTTATGAAGTAGAACAGGACTCACCAGGTATTGTTGTAGTGTCCAAAACCGTGCACACTGAGACGCATCACTAGCATGTCACAATGCATTAATTTACACTGTGCAGAAGCAAAACCCAATAAGGAACAGTACCTTTCTACATGGAAAGAGATAAGAACAGCAGAATTACCTGAACACGGAAACAGGAAAAGGAAGGAAGGGGCAAAACAATAGACACAATGCTTCTTTGCATGGGTGAGACAAAATCATTGGTCTAAGTCATTGCCAAAGGATCATAGCTACTAAAAGAAGAGATGTGTGGGAAATAGAATCAGCATGGCAGGCTCAATCCTATTAGCAGCTCTAGGCCTCAACCCTTTCTGCAATTCAGAAGTAAAAAAGGAATATTTACAATGACAGAGGGTGAGTATGCTGCTATTAAGGAACCTGAATGTTAAATGTTGAAAGGAACCACTATACTGTAGCTACTCACAGGAAAAGAGGCATACATTGTCTTCATTTTATTCATACCAACTCCTGCTGCCCAAAGTGCAATTACATTATTACAGGGAAGGGTTAGCATAATGGTTAAGGTTATTACCTTATAGTTACATGGTAAAGGCTTTGATTCTGACCTCTGGTTATTGGCTAGGTTTATAATAAATTGCAGACTGATAGTGTAGTATGAGCCTATGAACCTACAGGGTGTGTAAACATCCTTTCCTGCATTTCACATTTTTTCCAGATATCTTTTTATTAAAGATATTTTAAAATTTTTAAACAGAAAGAGAACATAAAAATTTAAAAAGACTAAAAGTAAACCATTAATATAAAAAGACCATGTACACAGACACACAAGAGAATATCAGTGAAAATAAATACTGGAATATATTCATATATTCTTGAGTTACAACAAAATCATGTTATTATTAACAGAGATCATAACAGAAAGTAATACTTTACATAAACAAAGCCTTCTGTTGTGCATAAACAACATATTACTTTTTTCTTTTATTTTTAACAAAGACTGTAAGAAACAACATCATCTTATTAATCAGTAAGGAATCTGAATGTCTAAGTTCTAGTTTTCTTTTAAAACCAGTACATTTATAGAAGAATTTGAAGGATTTCCTTTCTTAACAGTCACTAATATTAGGCAGATTTAAACATGCCTGCATGTGGCATTCTGCTGATCTATGTTTGTCACTCACCACTCAGTGCCTAATTACCACATATTTGAACTGTTTCTTACTGAAATTGGTGTGCCTTGTTTGCTGTAGCATAGACTAGATCCAGGCCTGCTGCATCTAGCTTTGTTTGTATAACTTGAGCACTAATCCAGGCCTTCTTAAAAGTATTCAATTGTATGTATTACTGCTTGGTGGTAACCTGATTAAAGTGTAGCTATCATTCTAAGCCTTTTGGTTTAAGCACTTGGGCTTCAGACCAGTTGTTTTACATTAAGAAGGTTTGTGGTCTGCACTGTTGTGGCAGGACAGGTAGCTTACATCCTTCTAAGTTGGGTACTACTGATTGAAGGCTCAGTGTCTGTTATTTTAAAAGTGTATTAGTTCTGGTTTAAATACTTGGGCTTCAGGCCAGTCATTTTACATTAAGAAGGTTTGTGGTCTGCACTCTTGTGGGAGGAGAGGCTGGACTTTGCCCTTCTGAGATGGGAATTTCTGGTTAGAGGCTTATAGTGCCTGTGTATTTGAGCTGTTTCTTACTGAAATTGGTGTGCCTTGTTTGCTGTTGCATAAACTCGATTTAGGCCTGCTGAATCTAGCTTTGTTTGTATAACTTGAGCACTAATCCATGCCTTCTTTTTTGGAGAAGGTTCCCCTGCACCCCAGTGGCAGGAGTGTGCAGTTAGAACTTGTCTGATTGAAGACTACAGGAACAGGGCTCAATTTTGAGATTTTTTTACTGGTTAATTGGGTAATTTGTTTAAAAGCCTTTTCTGATTGCTTGTAGTCATCTAAAGCTGTTTTAAGTGTATATTTTACTGTTTGTAGTCATTTAAAGCTGTTTTAAAAGTGTATTTTTTACTGTTTTTGCTTTTTTTCAAAAAAAATGTTTTTCCTTGTTTCCCACCTTTCTAAGCTAGTATAGTCCAGTTTTCAGGCTAGTGCTGAATTCAGAGCTGTGTTTCTGAGTTGCCTGCACCTTACTTGGATAGAAGGAGGTTTCTCTGTTCACCTGTGAGAAAGGGAGCTTTGAGCAGCCATCTGTCCCTGGAGGAGTGGTTCCAGCCCAGAAGCTAGTAGTTTATAGGCCGTTTTGGGCTAATTTCTATCTCTTTAATTTCTCTGTTGTAAAAACCACATTTGCACAGTTTTGCACGTCTGGGCAGCACTGATTAGCTAGGGCTAAATTATTCCCAGCTTCACCAAGTCTCCTCTTAAGTTTTTCCTTTGAAAGTAGTCTAACTCTCAACCTAAGCACTTAAAAAGCATCCTACAGTCCAGCACTTGCTCAGACCTAATAGCAAGCACTAATATACCCCGACACTTGATTGCCCAGCAGGGTAAGGCTCACTATTCACCCCTCACCAACCAAGTGACTAAGCAGCTCACACTACTATTCAGGCATGACCAAAGGGCAACTTCAGGTATACTCTCCAGTCCAGCTGGTGAACCTAGGTATCCTGAGACAATGTTACAACTGCCTCATGTACACAGACAACCCTCTCCTCCTGCCACAAAACATTAACATGTGTGAGAGATGCAATTATATAGCTAAATTGGAGGCTAAGCTCTCTCCACCCAAGACTGGAACAGGCAGTCATGAGGAGAAGGTTAACACTTGCACCACACCACCAGCCTCACATAGACATACTAAACAAGCACTGGCAAAAAATACACATAAATACACAAAATCATACTCAGAGGCTCTAAATAAAAACCTACAAAAGTCTCAGAGACCTCCAAAGCAGACACCCAAAAAACCTGCACCTCCCGTCACAAACCAGACAACACATAAAACACAAAATCAGTGTGCCGCACAATCACAGCCCTTAAGGCAAAATAACATACCTAACACACTACTGATAGGTGACTCTATAGTCAGACACACTGATGTTCCACTCACTAGGCTGGACAAGGAGAAGGTTACTGTTAGCTGCCTGTCGGAAGCCAGAATCCACCACATAACACAAGCACTCAGGTCACTCAGGTCACTCAGGAACAAATACAAATATGACTCTGTCATTGTTCATGTTGGTGTGAATGACCTGAGATGTACCTCCCTGGACTACATGAAAAGAGACATGGAAGAGCTTTCTGATCACGTAGCCCAGGCGGGTATGACCCTGACCCTGAGTAGCATCCTGCACTCACCAAGAATGATACCTCAGTATAAAGAAAAAATGATGAATTTCACAATTGGCTAAGCTTCTGGTGTTATTCAAAGGGGATCCAGTGTCTGTCACCCTGGGACGACATGCTTGACAAGCCTCTTTGCTTTGCAAGAGACAGCTTGCACCTGTCACCCCTAGGCTTTCGAATACTGACCCAAGCTCTTGCTGCCCCCATAATGCCTTTTTTAGGCAAGGCTCAAAAGTCAAACCCACCTCCATAAACAGCACAAATAAAAAAATGAGGGTTATGCTACTCAACGCCAGGAGCTTAAATCTCAAAATGCACACGCTTGAAGCACTCCTCAGTATGGAGAACGTTGACATCTGTGCAGTAACTGAAACCTGGTTCAAGGCTCCACAGAGCACCCCAGCACTACCGGGCTACAATTCATACCACACATTTCGGCCACAGAACATGGACCAAAACACAAAAGGAGGAGGTGTATCCATATTCATCAAGGATACCTACACCTTCAGGTTAGTGGCTCAGCATGATACCTCTGAGATCATGCATGTGCAACTAACATTGGGCAAATCTGCAATGCAAATTGTGGCCTGCTACAGATCACCCTCCATGACCCAGGACCACCACTATGCCTTTCTGGTGACACTGTAAAACATGAAGGTCCTACCGACCACCCTGATATTGGGCGATTTCAATTACCCTACCATTAACTGGGAAAACTACTCAAGTACAAACTTCCAGTTCCAGCGCTTCCTGGAATTTATCAACTCAAATGCCCTGGATCAGCTGGAAAACTCCCCTACCAGAGGTGAAAACATATTGGACCTGGTCATCACCAACATGGGCGACAAGTGTTCCGCACCGGAGGTCAACCCGTCACTGGTTAGATCAGACCCTAAACTAATCACTCTAGATGTCCACACCACACCACCACCCCCAACCAAGGAAACCACAGTGAAAGACTTTTCTATAGCAAACTTCACCTTACTTAAGACAGAGGTGGTAAGTTTCACAGTCCACACGCTAAAGGATAACAGTGTCCAAGATGCAGAAACCTTTACAAATGCACTCTATGAGCACCTACAAGGATGCATGGATTGTGCCATCCCTAGCAAAACCAAGACTTACTCCCCTAAGAGAAGGAAACCAGTCTGGTGGACCCCTGCCATAAACAGGCTATACAACAGAAGGAGGAAACTAGTTCAGAAAAAAAGCAAATCCCAGGAAAGAAAGACATCCCTGATCAGTATCAGTAAGAAACTAAGGTTCCTCATAAAATCATCCAAGGCTAACTTCAAAAGAAAAATAGCCAAGGATTCAAAAGATAACCACAAAGCCTTCTTTAGCTATGTCAAGAATCTAAGTGACAACTCACAGATATGCTCTGAGCTAGTGCAAAATAGCAGAAAATATACTGAACCTACTGATATTGCCAACATCCTGGCAGATAGATTCAGTGCAAACTTCACCCCCTCTCACCCCAAAAGGTCCACAACAATACCGGAAAAGTGCAATGTCCCAGAAATCACAGATGCGCAGGTGAAAACAGCCTTTTCAAAAGCCAAAAGCACAGCATCAATGGGGCCAGATGGTGTCCCAGGCTGCGCCTTGCATGAACTACAGAACGAACTAACCCCCCACCTAAGCACACTGTTCAACCTCAGCCTCTCCACAGGCTATGTGCCTATAGAATGGTGCACAGCAATGGTTATTCTGCTCCACAAAGGACAGGCCACAACTGACCCTGGTAACTATCGCCCCATAAGCCTGACTAGCCTGATCTGCAAGGCTATGGAGCGCATCATTATGGAACTCATTAACAAAGACATTGGGAACCTCCAAACACTTGACCCGACCCAGTTCAGCTTTGTTAAGGGCAGATCATGCCTACTAAACCTGGTTGATTTCTTTGAGACAGTCACCAAGGCCATAGATGAGGGGAAGGTGGTTCACACAGCCTACCTTGACCTCACCAAGGCTTTTGACACCATTCCCCACGTGGGAATTATAGAAAAACTCAATAACCTGAACATAAACCCCTACTTCACGAGATGGGTTGCCAACTGGCTTACAGACAGAACTCACATGGTAAGAATAGTGGGCTCCAGGTCCGACTCTAAACCAGTCACAAGTGGTGTCCCACAAGGCTCAGTCCTGGGACTCCTACTGTTCAACATATACTTCTCAGAAGTACAGGCAAACACAGGAGGACTATGGCTAACCAAGTTCACCGATGACTGCAAACTGGGAGCCATAACTGACTCTCCGGCTGACATGGGCATTCTCCAAAAGGGCCTTACTGAGACGGACACCTGGTGTCAAAGTTATGGTCTCAAGCTAAATGCCAAAAAATACAGTCATCCCATTTGGGAAAAACAAAACACCCATGAATTACCACATAGGTGGCAGCCCCTTTAATACAGAAGAGGTAATAAGAGATCTGGGGACCCAGGTAGATAGTAATCTCTCCTTTGACAATCATATTGCCAAAGTAGTTAGGAAATCCTTCTATGTAGCCCATCTAATTACTAAAGGGTTCACATCTAGAAATAAAGAGGTTATAGTGCCCCTCTACTCATCACTCATTAGACCCATCGTAGAGTACAATGCCCCATTTGGGATGTACCTCACAAGACACTTCCAACAGCTGGAAAGACCACAAAAGTACCTCACCAAGAGGATTACTGGCCTCAAACATATGTCCTATGCAGCCCAACTGGAAAAACTCCAGCTGTACTCAGTGGCATATCGCTTACTCAGAGGTGATCTCTGCCTGACTTATAAAGCCATGTCCAACTCAGAATTGATGGACATGCTTCACCTAAAGAAATCCAAGTCACTGTGAGCCACTCGCTCTAGTGAGCTAAACCTCGCCACATCAATAAATAGAACATGCTGGAGGGATAGATTCCTGTCACAGAGACGCCCCATGCTTTGGAACAAAATTCCTAACTACATTAGGCAGAGCCCCTCACTAACACTCTTGAAGAGAAACCTTGATGAGTGGATGGGTAACAGAAAATACACCCCTGGGATCACTTCATTGGCTCTTCTTGACAGAGGCTCAGTTAATTAATCAATGGGGTGGCGAAAGCTGACACACTCTGGCTAGGCTTATAAATGCCCTCGGGCAGATAGCCTAGTACCTAGCTATGAACCTATGTTCTCTGACCACTAAAAAGTGTTTATTACGCACTCCAGTAACCCCAAGCCTGCTACTCATGAGATAGAGGAAAGAAGATGCAGCCACCAGCATTTCAAACTATTTCCTCCCTAGAAGAGAGACAGGCTTGATAACTTAGTTATAGCAGGACTCAGATGATTAGATTGGGTTTTTTATAGAATATCTGCTACTGAAGGACTAGAGGAATATTTTGTGATGTGCTGTGAAGCTGTGAGCCATGTAACAGGTTTCCTACCTCTACTAGTATGCTTATCACAGACCTAACTACCACATGTTCAATTTATCTGTTTTGTCTATACTATCTATCTATTTATTTATTTATAACATTGGAAGTGTCTACCTTACTTAACAGTTTCCAGCTCTTTTTGTTTCCTGTAAGTGAATTGCCACGGAACACAGCACTTTTTAATGAAGGGCACTTATTACATAAAGATAGGTTACTCAGGTTATGTATTCCTTTCATTATTCAGTTTTTTCATGTTTTTAAGGGTCTGATTTCTTGAAAATTGAAGTTTTTTTTATATAGCACTTTATTTTAGGCTTTGTTAAGAGCCAGTGAGTGAAGGTGGGGGATATTTATTTTTTAATGATTTTATTGGTCAGGGATTTAATGCTTATAGTATAATTTTTGAATGCTAACAATGTACCCAGTGGGTTTAAGAATTAAAATGAAAAGTGGAATTCTGAAAGGGGTAAGTTACACATTTGGGTTCAGGAGCAACATATATTAGGGACTGTGGCTATGTTCTCCATGTTCTGGGGATTAAGGATGTGTTACATGGCTGTATTGTGGTCTGTCACACAGATAATGGCTGCAAATTGCAAGACTTTATTGGATATGTGGACAAGAAAGACTTTGGATGTTTCAGGCTACTGCAATGTAAACACGTGGGGGCTTTTCTTTTCTTTTATTTTATGTATGTGTCAATTTGTTTATTTTATTTACTTTAATGTGACTTTGGTACTGAATTTCCTTTATGTAATGTGTTTTGTTCCTGGTGTTGTGTACTGTTGTTTTTTTTTTTTTTTTGGGGGGGGGGGGCAGAATGAACTGAAATACTTAATATAATACCATTTCATAAATTTTACTGTATTTGTTATTTTTGTCATTTTCTGTGTTATTCTTTTTAGGCCTTTAATTCCAGACCAGTTCTAAGGTGAACATTTCTGTACGTATTTCATATGATGTTCTTTAGTTCTTTGAGTTTATTTCTTGAAGGAGGGACATTTTTTCCTGTGGAAAGGTTGGAATTCTTTATGGTTTAGAGAGTGGTATGGCTACCATTTTATTTGGATTTTTAAATGGATTAGGTATTTTTATATTTAAAATATGTTATTTTGTAAATATATTTTTACATATGCAATGTAGTGTTTTGCTATTAGTATTATGGTAGGGATTGTGCTTTGTTTTTCTAAGAGGATTGTTTATGCTCCTTGCTTGTATAGAATTTAATGTGGTGGCTTTGTTTTATAGGTTCATAGGTAAGTACTAGGTAAGCTGCCCTTGTGGGCCATTCTAAGTCTAGTCAGTTTCCCTTTTTGTGCTCGAAATAACCTGTCCCATTTGGTTATAAATTGGCCTTATCTACCCCATGGTCAATAGTTATATATTGCCCCAGTGGAAATAACTGGGATCGTACCATAGATAATTTCAGAGGAATCATGCATGGGATAAATCATTTAGGAGTGAACTCTGTCCATTGGTAGTGCAGGGAGCAGTCATGGGGCAAATTTTCTGTTTCCCATCCATAGATCTCAGTTGCTCTTGATAATGGAAAGGCATTAACTTTGTTTTATGTGGATGGGGAGTCTGTTCCACAGCAGCAGTATCCCCTGCAAGATATACCTGCCCCTCCAAACTGTTCTGTTGATGTTGCAGAAGAGGTTCAGATCCCTAGACTGAGTATTTCTAATGCCATTTGACTTGCTGATGAGTAGTAAATCCATCAGTAATGGGTTGGAAGATGCCTTGTATGCCAGACACAGGTCATCTCTTAGCATTCTGTAGGTTTTCATGTACAGTGACAGGGCTTTGAGTCAGTCCCTGTGGGCATGTTGTTTAGGCCTTGCATCCTTTTAATAAGGTATCTCTGTATGTTTCCAGTTGTTGCATGTGGCTGGAGAGGTACATGCCAAAGGAGACATTATATTCAATGATTGGCCTAACTAGGGCAAAATAAAGGGAACAATGACACCGCTAGATCAAGACACAAATCCCTTTATTTATAAGCTGTGTAATATATAAGGAGTTTCTTACAGCAACAGACACATGGCTCAAAGGTTATGTCACTGTCCACATAAGTTCCCAAATCCGGAACAACTGGGTCAACTCTTAGGGGAGTATTGTCAATGTGGTAGATCCCTGGGGTAGATGACTTCCCAAAAGATACAATAATGCATTTTTGGCATTTAGTTTTAGTCCATGATTTTGACACCAGTTGTTTTTTGGGACAAACCTTCCTGCAGGATAGTTAAGTCATTTGGAGATTCAATGACTGCTCCTAGCTTGCAGTCATCAGCAAACCTAGTGAACTAGAGCCCTTTAGTATTGGCTTTTACTTCAGAAAAGTAGATGCCAAGCAGGAGAGGTCCCAGCACAGACCCTGGGGACTCCACTGGTGACTAGTCTCGTTGTGGAGGTAACTTCCCCTGTTTTGATTATCTGCATCCAATCTGCGAGCCTGTTGGCAATCCAATGGGTGACATAGGGGGTTTATTCCTAGCTTATTTAGCTTTTCTACTATGCCTGAGTTGGGAATTTTATCAAAAGCTTTGGCCAAGTCGAGGTATGCAGTGTGCACCATTTGGTGACATTTTCAAAAAATCCACTAGACTGAATAAACATGACCTGTCCTTGATGAATCTAAAGTGAAGTAGGTCCTGTATTTGGAGGTTCCCTATGCCCTGACTGATTAATTTCATGATAATTTTTTTCCATGGCTTTACATATGAGGCTGGTCATACTCATGGGTCTGTAATTGCCTGGATTTGTGGAAGGTCCTCCCTTATACACAGGACTGAGGGTCTATATCACATCGTCAAACTTGTATAAGTTCGAACGATGTAATATCGAACCCAAAAGTCCGAAACCACACAATAAAGAACACACAGAACAGTGAGTTTTTCCCCAGGGAAAAAAAATCACTGTTTCCTAACCAAAAAAAAAAAACATAAACCTTAAACTAAAACTAAAGTGGGGGGCTGTGCCCCCCACACCCCCACACCTCTCCTACTTAAATATATGAACTCCGAAATCACACCACAGTGGAGGAAATAGCAAAGCTCTGAAAATGGCCCACTGATTTTTTTTCCCTGGGAAAAAAATTGTTGTGCCGTGGCTTTGCTATTTTTGCATTTCGGACTTTTGGGTTCGATATTACATTGTTCGAACTTATACAAGTTCGACGATGTGATATAGACCCCAGGAATGACTGTAGCTGTTTTCCATTCACTTGGTACAAAACCTGTATGGAGGTTGAGATTCAACAGTGTGCAGTTAGGGGTGTGGCTGAATTGTGTTCCATGCTATTTAAGATGCATCTAGGGATATTGTCAGGACCCATCAATGCAGAATTTTAACACTTTTAAGACTTGGTCTTGTGTGATAGCTGAAGGCGAGCCAGTTTCAGGTATATGTTGACGGAGAGATGGAGAGGAGAGAAGGGTAAAGATAAAGCTACATTTATTGGCTAGTAGGTTCACTATATCTTCAGCCTCAGTGTAGGTAACATTGTTCAGAATCAGATCAGAGCATTGCTGCTCTGTGCCTTTGAGATTACGAACATAATTAAAAAATGCCCTGCAATTGTTTATGACTTGGGTAGCTATTTTAGCTTCAAACTTAGCTTTGGTGGATTTTATTAAGCTCCTACATTGTTTGTTTATTTCAGTAAAAAGGGCTCTGACATTCTGGGAATTAACTTTCTTATTTTTGGCCAAAATTATTTTCCTTTTATTATAAATCTTGTTGATATTATGGCTCCATCATGTGGGTTTGTTTCTGAGGTTTGCCCTACACTTGTTCCTTTGGGGTATGCAGCCGTTTCCATGCTGGTATAGTGTGGTAGTGTATATTTCTGTGTATTCAGTGGAGTTAACTGAATTAGTTTATTTAATTTATTTATTTTTATCTATCTGTCTGTCTATCTATATTATCTATATGTGTATTTTAGTGCTGCAGTGCTTAGTATGTTTTGTGTAACTTAGGATGTTAGTGTTATAGTGAGGTTACTATGTTATGTTTAGCTATGTTTAGTCATGTTTATATATACTGACAGATTTAGAATATAGGGGACTGCTGTAAATGAATAAGGAACACCAGCTGATGCTGTTGCTCATGGCATGATCTGTTTTGATGATGCAGATAAAGTGCTGATAAATATCTTGTACTCTACTTCAGATATGTGTTCTTATTTTACCACATTGCCAAAGTTCAAGATTAAGATAAGTAAGTGTGTAGGTACATATATGCATATACATTTCTGATATAGCTATCACAGATATAGAAGTCAGTAACCTCTTAGAAAGATTAACCAACAAAATGTGGTTTGCGGTAAACGCATTGTATTTTAAAGCCATACTACAATAAGCTTCCTATATATCGATATATTTAGCAATCATTTAACAGTGCAGTTTTATACTTTATATTTACAGATTCCTTTGTTGTTATTGACTAACCAAGCCAATTTAACATTATAAATTCCTTAAATGCTGTCTTTGGTCATCTTTATTTATTTTTATGAACAATATATAGATAATGTTTTCTTCATGGAGGCAAAATGAAGAAACATTCGACTTGTTGCCAAGCTCAGTATGCTTACCAATTTGTTGTCTTTTATGTCCAACTCATCTAAGCAAAATATTTCTTTATTGGATGTTTAATTTAACTTTGATGATAATACCCAGAAATGCATTTTCAAAACCCATAAGAAAGCTTATTTTTATAAATAAATATTTATATTTTAAAAGTCATCACCTCAGATATATTATATAAAACGCTGTGAAGACTCAAGTGATTCTTTTGTCTCATTTAATCACATCTGATGATCAGTTTTATGAGTACATTTTGAACCTGGAAAAGTGTATATCGAAAGAAGTTATGGGAAAGAGTTTTTTGATGGGATGGCCTTTGGAGTTACAGCTGAAGAAGTGAGAGATACAGCCTCATTTTATATAATAGTAGTCAGTTAAAATATAAATCAACAGAGTTAGATAAGATGCTTTGACTACCAATGTGTGTCATTCACGGTATAGATAATGCTGGCATACAAGTATTATAAAGAATGAAGACTTATAGGGAATAGTGAATTTGTTAAGCTGGCTAGTGATGAACGCAGGTTTGTAAACAATAATAGATTTAATTTAAAGCATTCACTAGAAATAAATGGCTGTACAGTCACCATTTTTTAATATATTAATGTCCAACAAACCAAAAGGGATGTTTAAATGTGTTAATCCTATGTTTATGAGGGTCCAATTATATTATTATCTCATTTGGACAAGATATTGTTATTAATCAGAAGTTCACATACAATAACAGAGGTGTGGTTTAAACACCCTTCTCTTCTGGCTGTGAAAGTTTTATGCTGGAAAATCAAACAGAAGGTTATGTCAATGTAAAGATGAACATTTACATGCTAGTTCCACTAGTGATACTAACAATGCTTGGAACAGGCACACTGTTGAATGTGCTTCTTTCAAATGTGTTTTGTTTTCTGTTTTGCATATCACCCACACCAGAAGGAGCATATTAACATAAAAAGTATATTAAATTATGTGCATTAAAATAAGGATCTAAATAGTGTACAATGTGTTGTCTATATTTTGTGTGTTTCTAAAAGATTTACATTGTGTTCATTCTAATTTACCATTAAGTTCTTAGTTGTTACCAGCACATGATTTTAAGTTATTTACATAGTTCAGATATTATCTAAAACTGTTCTGATGAGCTCTTGCTCTGCTTGTTAGAACTAAAATAGGTAAATGAATAATAACAATTTTGGCCTGAGTTTCCTATTCCCGGTGTTTTTTCTTTTGTTTGCTTGTTTCTTTTTATTGAGCATGATCATTTTTTCAACTATTGTATCTAGTGTGGGAAGAAATGAGCTGTGTTGCAAGTCAGAAGTGCATTTTGATAGGCAGTTTTGGTATGGTATCGTTGTAGCTTTTTCTTTTCAAGGCAGAAACAGCAATATTTTCAACACTTTGGCAGAAAGGTATATAGTAGGTGTGCTGTAGAAGTTGAGTAAGATGTTTGCTGCAAAGGGAAAAAAAACATGGGAGTAGAATGTCAGTCCTCAGGAGAAATCTAAAGGTATATTTTGTAGCTTCATTTTCTTTGGATTTGTTTAATGGGAAATAGAAATGGGAAGTGAAAAGGGGAGGAGACACTATGGGATATTGTGGTTGAGGGTTTACTATCATAATGTCGATGATCAGTTCTATTTTGAACTAAAACGTTGACTTGTTTTCTCGAAATTTGACATTTATGAAAGTATAACTGTCGAACACAATCCAGTAATGTTGATTCGGCATGAATCGACGTACCATTTCCCCTGCACCTATCACAAAAGGAACAACTGTTCCTGTTGTCAGCAGTACTAACATACTGCACAACACTACACTGTAAGTTTTTGCAAGGGGGCAAGCCTCCCTCCACCCCCCCCCGTGGGTGGCTATGCCCCCCACACCCCCTGCAAATTATATATTCCAACTCGGAGATCACACTACAGTGAGGAAAGGGATAAATTACCCAAACCGCACTGTATCGCGATCTCTGACAGTACATCCATTTCATGTCAGAGAATGCACAATGCATTCGCTGATATGAACTTTCGATACAGAGATGTTCAGCAAGATCAACATTCGAAAATCCAAATTTCGAGTGTTCCATCTATGAAGCATCTCCATTCGCAATATTCATAGTAAACCATGAATGAAGTTATAAGGTCTGAGCCAGGGAAAGATAAGAATTATTGTAATTAGCCCGGGGGTTAGAGAGCCATACATCATTTCAATGCAGTTTGAAGTGGTTGTACTGCTTTTTAATAGGTCTTTAGGTTATTAACAAGACTCCAAAATACTTTAGGTGTACCTAGTTGGGAGGATTGTTCTTGTCTAGAGTACTTTGATTTCTGCTGCCTAAAGGTTAACAAATCAGGCTAAATGTTTTGGATCCTATGTATGTTTCCAAGTAGATTATACTGGGTATCCTAATTTGAGAAGGCATTCTAATTCATTTATAAACTAGAGGTTGGACTTATGTTTCATCAGATGTGTTATGAGTGTAATGAAGGTTTCCAAATGCTGTTGAGGCTATCTTTTGGTTTATTGATGGTTTCCTCCGGGCTTTGACAGTTTAGTATTGCAGTTTGGTTTACACCGGTAAGGTGATTATTAAAATTATAGATGTTTTTTTTAGACTTGGCTTGAAAGTTAAATTGCTGAGGGATCCCATGTAGTTTCTGGAACAAAAGGGACAAGGTTATAGGATAATGGTCACTGAAACTACAGGAAAGCATAGTAAGGTTTTATATGAGATGTGACGTGTTTAGGACAACCAAGTAAACTATGGAATAACTTCTAGATTTCAACTTGGGTCTGGTAGGTTTTTGAATTAGCTGAGTTAATCTATGGTGTGCATCAGTGTCCTCTGCATGCTGTTTGTACTTTCCTGTTCAAATCACTTAGTATTATATTTTGGAAAGAGGAAGCAAAATTAATAATTTTAATAGGAGGTTTTGAAATTTGTCTTTGCTTGATGGAAGTGAAGATAAGATGTAGGTATGCATATTACATTGTATGCATTCAAATGAATTTTACAATAAGCCATATGGGGTCAGACCCTCATGAATGGGAACTAAATCAGGGAGGTTTCCAAGATTTGATCCATCTTTGGGGAGTTCCTCAAGTAGACCTATTTGCTTCCTGTCTGAACAATCAGTTGTCAATGTTCTACTTCAGGTCCCCATGCAAAAATGTCTGGAAGACAGATGTCTTTTCTGTTCCTTGGACAGGAATGTTCCTGTTTGCTTCTAATGATTCAGAAGAAATCCCCAGGATCCTTGTGGTGACTCCCAGACAACTGTGGCTTTCCCATCTTTTGGAAATGACCAAGGACAATTACTACAAGCTTCCTCACAGACTGAATCTGCTCACACTAGAGCAGGGTTCTTTGATACTCCCATCAGTCATCTTCATTTGACTGCCTGGATGATATTGTCTTAATTCCTTTCAGGCACCTGTTTACAGAGAATATTAATGGAGGCAAGAAAACCTGCTACTAGAAAATTATGTATTAGCAAATGAAAAAAAGTTTTCTAGTTGGTGCCAATAGCATAACTATCACTCATTTGGGGCAAGATGCTTTCTGGTTCTACAATATTTGTGTGAGTTACTATCCTATGGCCTTTCTTCTTCCACTATCAAGGTTAATTTATCAGTCATTTCAGCATGTCTGCCCTTGGATCCTCCTCTTTCAATGCAGTCTTATGTCAAAATGTTCTTGAAAGGGGTTTGCATAAGAGGCCTCCAAAAAACAGTGCCCCCTTGGTATCTTAATTTTGTGTTAGTGAAGCTAATGCTTCCTCCATTTGAACCAGCTATTCCTGCTGACTTGAGGTTTTTAACATGAGAAACTGTTTTACTGATTGCTCTGGCCTCTACAAGAAAGGTCTCTGAGTTGCAGCTCTTATGATGAGTGCGTCCTATCTCATTTTCCATAGGGCAAGGTTTCTTTGAGAACTAATCCTTCTTTTATCCCTAAAGTGGTATCCAAGTTTATTTTAAGCCAAAATATCCACATCCCCAGGACTTCCAATATAGATGCACATTGAGTAACAGCTTATTTCTAGCTCTCCCAGTGTGAAAACAGAAACTCTGCAGAGAAGGCCAGTAGACTTGCATTTATGGGTAAATTTCAATAACTGGCTAGTAAGTGCACTGACTGGATGCCAGGAATAAAGAAATGGAAAAAAGTCAGCTACAAAAAGTGAGGAAGAAACACTGACTGGGGAAGGTTCTGCAGCTGTTCAGCAAAAAGCAATCCAACCTTCAGACATGACTTCCAGTAACCTACAGGAGGATATAAGACAACTGAATACAAACCTGGTTAAAATAAACAAAACACCGATGGAGAACATCAACACAAACAAAAAAAGGCTGGAAAATGGAAGAAGCTTTAAACAGATATTCAGATGAGATGATAAAGCTGCAAAAATCAGAGGTCAAAATAAAAAAAGGCTGACTGAATATGAGACTGCTTAGGAAAGGATGTTTAAAAAATAATAGGATTAGAGGACAGAGCAAGTAGGGAAAACCTAAGATTTTCAGCTATACTAGAGATGTTGGAAGGAACAGACTGAATTAATTTTATGAAAGCACAAATAAGCAACTGGACTGATATTCCCAGCAGGAGTGGTTAGTTGAAAGGACACATTGTGTGTATGCTCCAAACCTGGCTATAAGAAAGCAGCCTTGACCATTAATAGTAAAGCTGCAATCCTACTGGCAGAAGGCGTTGATTCTGACAAAAATGTGGCAGAAGGACACAGTACTAAAAGTGGGAGACAGCAGAGTGTTTATGTAGAATTAGTACTCATTTTTCACCAGACAAAAGAGGAGCAAATATATTCCACTAATCAGTGAATGTCAAGATACAGGTGTGAGATTCAAACTGCTGTATCCAGTTGTCTTCAAGGTATTCTTCCCTGGAGGGACAAAATCATTTTTTGATAAAGTACATGCTAAGGAAGAAATACAAAAGTTTATCCAACAAAAAGCAAGCTGTGAAACAGAAGGAGATTCTGCTTCTTGTTCTTCTGGTAATAATGTCCACGGAGGGACTGCACCTGTGACACCTTTTCAAAATTTTCAATGGAAAATGTTGGAGAAAAGGAAGGGAGCATGAGAGTTGACTAGAAGAACTGAGGGTACATTGGAAATGAAGCAGAGATAGGATTTCAGAGATGAACAGTAATAAAACTGGTAACTTAATGTGGGATTACAATGCAATAATTATATTAGTGAAATATGACAGAACAAGAACATCTGGAAATGTTGGACATTTTCAGAGTTTGTTGGACTTGTGGGGAACTCTAAAGCATATGCCCTTCTTCATGCCATTAATGTTCAGAAAATTGCTTTGGGGAGAGAAAGATGAGGGAGAAAGTTAACTGTAAGTAAAGATTATTTTTATCCTTAAATAGTACCACTTTTGTGGCATGTGCTTTTCTTTAAATGCCATAAAGTAACGTTTTCAGTTATTTTTAAGTGTAATGGGGATTGTAAACAGGTGCTGCTGTTCTTTTTTTTTTTTTTTTTTTTTTTTTTGCTTTTCTTTTCTTTCCCCCTTCTCTCTATCTTCTTGCTCAGGTTTAAGAAATGTAAGCATTGTGATGTATAAAAAAAAACCCTGGTTAAATAGAAAAAATAATGTGCTTTTTCTCATTCTTGCTTGGGGAAATGACTGGATTAAAGACCTTAGATTGAATTAAGAGAGAGCAAGTAAATGAAAAGAGCATTGAATATTATGAGGCTTGTAAGCTTGGTCTTCATATTTCAATGGAAACAATCTGATAAAGAGAAACTGCCTACCCAGTTCACAAGTCTTCATGGAGACAATCTGATAAAGAGAAACTGGCTACAGTCTGGTGGAGAGTGATTAGCTGAGGAAAAAAAAAGAAAAGAGAAATTGGCTAAGAGATAATGTTCTCTAAAAGCATTGAGGGGTTTTCCCAAAGTAGATAATGTTCTCTGAAACCAATCAGGAACTTTTCCAATGTAGTTAATGGTCTATGAAAATATTCAGGGGGTTTCCCAGCTGGGAGAGCTCTAAAGATGAGACAAAAACAATCAGCACTAAGTAGAAGCATAGGCTGCACCATGCATCTTAGCATGGATGACTTTTTTTAGGTTAACTCAAGTCTGTGAGTGTGGCTGTCATTCTGAGACTTTTATTCCTATTAGGAGGGAGGATAAAACTTCAATATTTGAAGGTATACATAGTTTTGCGTGTTAATATTAAGTTAATAGGTTTTAGGAGAGTATTGGGTGTGTTTTTGAGGCTGTCAATAAAACAAAAAGTTTAAAAGTTGTGACGTAAGCTCAAATGTATATGACAAGAAACAACTGTACAAAAGTTCAACCTACAAAACAGTATATACATGTAACACAAAAGCTGGAACTAGACATTTGACAAAAAAGGTGTTATACATAAAAGGTGGGAATAATAACTTTATAATACAATGATGCTTTCTTTGATGTCTTCAAATGTAAATGGCCTCACAGGTAAATACAAACAAGAAAGAGTTCATAGGTTCATAGGTTCATAGGTTCGTACTAGGCTATCTGCCCTAGGGCATTTATAAGCCTAGCCAGAGTGTGTGTGGCTTTCGCCATCCCTTGGGATGAGAATACTACACCCATTTAGGGTTTAGTTTACTGTGCCTCTGTCTAGTAGTGACACAGAGATGACCCCCAGGGTAAACCTACAATCTCCCATCCACTCGTCAAGATTTCTCTTGAAGAGAGTTAGTGAGGGGCTCTGCCTAACATGGACTGGGATTCTGTTCCAGAGTGTAGGGAGCCTCTGGGTTATGAATCTGTCCCTCCAGCACATCCTATTTATTTCTGTGTTGAGGTTCAAATCTCTTGCTCTCGTGGCTCTGATGGATTTGGATTTTCTGAGGTGGAGCATGTCCATTAATTCCGGATTGGACATGGCCTTGTACGTCAGGCATAGATCACCTCTGAGTAGGCGGTATGCGACTGAATAGAGCTGGAGTTTCTTCAGCCGGGCAGCATATGACATATGTTTGAGACCCTTTATCCTCTTGGTGAGGAACTTTTGGGGTCTTTCCAACTGCTGCAGGTGTCGGGTAAGATACATCCCAAATGGGGCATTGTACTCAATCATGGGCCTGATAAGAGAAGAGTACAGGGCACAATGACCTCTCTTGATCTAGATGTGAATCCCTTCATGATAAGGTGGGCAATATAGAAGGTCTTCCTAACCACCTTGGCAATGTGAGTGTCAAATGAGAGGTTACTGTCAACTTGGGTCCCTAGGTCCCTGATTACCTCTTCTGTACTTAATGGATTACCACCTATGTGGTAATTTGTGGGTACCTTGTTTTTCCCAAAGGGTATGACTATACATTTTTGGCGTTCAGTTTAAGGCCATGGCTCTGGCACCAATTATCCGTTTCTATGAGGCCTCTCTGAAGGATGCTTGTGTCTGCTGGAGTATCAATTATGGTGCCCAGTTTGCAGTCATCTGCGAACTTTGTCAGCCACAATCCTCTTATGTTTGCTTGCACCTCTGAAAAATAAATGCCGAACAAGAGGGTTCCCAGGACTGAGCCCTGTGGGACACCGCTTGTGACTGGCTTAGAGTCTGACATGGCTCCAGCAATTCTGACCTTGTGGGTTCTGTCCTTGAGCCAGTTTGCAACCCATCTTGTGACATATGGGTTTACATTTAAGCTGGTAGTGAACTATATTAAAAAATGCAGAGTGCAAATAGTTATGTTACAGGATACATGCTTCGAAAGACCTGAACATGTGAATATGATAAAGAAAGGTTTTCTATATGGTTATTCAGTGGAATACCTGAGACAAAGGAAAAGATGAGTACTTATACTGATTGCAAGAGGAGCTCCAATAGTGATAGAAGAAGATAAAAAGGTAATAGTGGCAGATCTGTAGTACTAATGGGCCACTAGCAAGGGAGGAGGATTACACTGGCATGTATTTACATTCCACCTAAAACTGCTGTAATGGAGCTTAAAAATTCTGGGTGAAATAATCAGTTTTCAGGAGGAATATTACTTATAGGTGGGGAATGGAACTTGATTTGCAGCAGTGAAGATGTGTCTGGGGGGCCCAGAAGGGAAAATATAACAAAGGAGGGTAGATTTTTGAAGACATTTATAAAAATACTTGGCATGGAAGATGTGAATTCAGTAATAGTAGTTCGGACTGAATTTACATATTATTCCCTAAGATATAAAAACTGGGCTAGGCTAGATAGAATTACATTTCACATGAACATGTGCATTTAATTGAAGGTCTTGATACCAACCCAATAACTATTTCAGATCATGCACCAATAATAGCTAAAATAAAAACACATGGTAATGAAATAAAAATGAGACATTGGTGCTTTCCCATCTATCTGTTGAAAAGAGAGTAATTTAAGGAATGAGTAGTGAAGATTATTCAAGAGCTGTTAGAGAGGATAGACATTTCTTCTGGAAATATATCTAGGGAGTGGGATAAAATTAATGTGGTGTTTAAAAATGGTGGAAATAAAAGAAAGGGAGCTATAGTTAAGAAGTAACAAGAATTATTTAAAAGGACTGACAAATGTGAAAGCATTGCAGAATAGAGTGAATCTCATAGAACAACAAGAGGATCAACTGCAGAATGCTAAGCAGAAAATAAGGGATTACCTCAATAATATGCATAAGCTTAGAAAAATTGCTGTTAAGCAACTGTTTTTTAATAATAACGCAAGAGCACAAAAGCTTTTAGCACAATGACTCAGGCAACAGAAAGTAGAAAGGGCTGTCGCCAAACTTAGAGAGTCTAACAAAGAAAGTAACAAGAAATCCTGTAGAAGTATTAGAAATATTTCAGAAATAATATGAGAGTCTCTATAAAGCAGAAAAATATCAAAATCAAGAAAAGATACAAATGGAAATGTTTATGGAAGAATTAAATACGCCAAGGTTAGAGGTAGACAAGACTCAATTACTAGCAGTTAGGATAGGGGTAGATGAGATAAAAAATTGTAATGTATAACCATTCTACAGGAAAGTCCCCAGGAATAGATGGTATTCCTGTGGAAGTTTGGAAGCTAGGAGGAAAAAACTGATAAAGATCTGGAAGGTTTTATTTAACAATATCTTAAGATGAGGAGAAGTACCACCATCCTGGAAGAAAACAGTGGTAGCTGTAATACCTAAAGAGGGTAAGGATACATCGGATCCAGCTTCATACAGGCCCATTTCAATACTAAACCATGATTATAAAGTGTTCATACCTATAATGGCTAAAATAATGCAAAAATAATGTCAAAAGTAATAGATATGGATCAATGAGGTTTTGTAGGGGGGAGGCAAACATTTGACAACATTAACAGAACACTGATGACCAGAGGGAAGCAGAATGTAAGAAAATACCACTGTTGTTGGTGGGTCTTGATGCAGAGAAAGCATTTGACAGAGTAAGCTTGGACTTTATGAGCAGGGCAATGGAAGCATTTGCATTTCCTGAAAAAAATGACAAGGTTAATTAGGAGAATACATACTGTATATGAGAGACTGGAGGTGAAAATTAAAATGGGTAGGGTCCTCTCTGATAATTTTTGCTTGAGCAGAGGAACTAGGCAGGGTTGTCCTCTTTCTCTTTTATAATTTGCATTATATTTAGAACCATTGACAAAGAAAATAAGGGAATCAGAAATTCAAGGATATAATTGGTATGGTAGTCTAGAAAAGCTGGCTTTATTTGCAAATGATATTATTTTGTACCTGACAAAACCAGAACAATATATTACAGTGTTGTGGGACATTGTGAGACAGTTTCAGATCTTTTGGTATACAAAATTAATGAAGCTAAAACAAAGGCAATAGCGATAAATTATGTACCCACACATGAACTGGTTCAGGAATGCACACATTTTTGGGGCATGATAAAAAGAGATATTTAGGAGTATGGATTAAAATGATTCTAGTGTGGCAGCTAAGGGTATGTGGGAAGAGACTAAACAAAAGATAATGCAAAAACTTAGGATAGTAAGATACAAGCTGTTAAAATGTTTTAGTCGCTTTAGTCTTATACACGTCATGCATATTTTTATCAACCAGAGGAGAAGTCGTGGGTAGCAGTTAATAATTAGCTGAAGGACTTTATCTGGGAGGGGAAGATGGCAAGAGTCAAGTGGGATAAGCTGATTCTTCCAGTAGAACAGGGTGGGTTGGGGTTACCCAATTTGAAGGGGTATTTCAGAGCAACAGAGTTACAGGTCCTATACAAAGCATAAGCAGAGAACTATAATTCAAAGTGGAAAGGGATGATGATGAAACAGGGAGGAAGTTCAAGAAGCAAGGAAAGACTGGGATTTTGGATGCAGGCCTTTAAGGAAAATAACAATCATACAGGATATTATATCCATAAAGTAGCGTAAAGTATTCTAAGAACTAAACCAACACAGGAATGGAGAAAGGAGATTCTGCCGATAAGGATGATTGCAATTAAGGATACAGACACTAGGCAAAAGGGGGATGGAATTTATTGTAGAAAACTGGCAGAGGAACCAATTTATTGGGAGCAAATAACTAGAGAGGGAAAGGTAATAGAATGGGAAGAGGCCAATAATTTATTTGGACTACAGGTTAGAGATTGTCTTCCCTATCAGGGATTGATATCAGAGTATTGGCAAAGAGAAAGAAATGGGGGGGGTCTAAATGAAAGACCAGCACTGGTAGAATTTCTAATAGAATCTAGAACAGAAGCTGCCATTAAAAAAGGAATAATTAGTAGACCATATAAAATATTGCACAATAACTATAAGAATCAATCAGAGAAGGTTAGAAAGGATTGGGAAGAGAGACTGGGTAATCAATTCACAAAGAAACAATGGGGGGATAAATGTATGTCTCCCAAATATGCAACAAAAGCTAGAAGATTTAGAATTTTTGCCTGGAAATGTTTACATAGATATTTTTATACCCCAAGTAGACTCCAGAGAATTTTTCCTCAGGTAGACAGTAAATGTTGGAAGTGTGAAGGGGAAAACAGAGGTAATTGGCAACATATTTTCTGGGAGTGTGGTAGCTGGCAGACTTTAAGGATTCCCTGCAGGATGCACTGTTGAAGATGCTGGGTGGGCAGATTGGTCTGATGAGGGAGATGATTTTTCTGAGCTATGATACAGGATTATAATTGCCTAGACATGGTAAGGCTTTGCTGTGTCTAGTAATGGTGGCTGCCAAAAAAGCAATTACTAGAAAATGGAAATCAAAATCTAAACCAACCATACTGGAAGTAGTGAATTTAGTACAGAGATAAAACAACTGGAACTGAAATCTTTAGAAAACGGTAGGAGCAAACTCCATAGAAAAAAAATGGGAATTGTGGGAACAATACGTACAAGGGAGGAATGAGGCCTAAAAGGCACCAGAACTTAAATGAGCTATGTAATGTTTGAATGAGAAAGATTGGATAGATTATCAGTGATGTATAATGTTTGCAACTCGGGATGTGTCAGTATGGTTTGTAATGTAAAATGCTTGCAACTAGGATTGTGTCAGTGTGGTTTGTTTTCATTTATATAAATTTATGATTGCCTATTTAGTATGTAGTGGTTTAATGAAGATGTTTCTTTTTTAAAAAAAAAACAAGGATTGAATAATTTATGTAATATTGCTTAGGTTGTATGATATATAGCAATATATGTGAAGTATTATGTTTGTTGTGTTTATATAGTTTGATTACTTTTATATGAATGTAAATTTGCATATGTCATAAGTGATAATTCAATAAAGGTGTTTAGGAAAAAAGAATATCCACCTCCCCATTTTCTTTCTTGAAACTAAAAATAAGGGAAAAAGGATACTCCATACCTTGAATTTCCACAGATGACTCGTGTACTATCTTGACAGAACTAACTCTTTCAGATCTTCAAATAAATTGTTCATATCTTGTGAAGGTAAGAAGAAGGGGCAACCTGTGTCAAAACAAACTAATTCCAAATGGTTGTCTAAGGCTATTACCTTTTGTTATACTCACCATAACAAAATAATTCCAGGCAAGGTCAAGGCTCACTGTACGAGGGCCTTAGCTTCATCTATGGCTTTTTTAAAAGGATTGGATTCTAGAAGTATTCTAGACGCTGCTACTTGGTCCTGTGGACATACTTTTACCAACCACTATAAACTTGATTCCTTCTCTAGGTTCAGATCAAGCTTTGCTAGGACAATTCTCCAGGGGCTCCTGGACTCTTCTCCTTCCACCTCCCAAATTTAGTTAGCTAAGGTAATCTGTCCAAATAGCTAAGGCTACTGCATCAGTGATCAATATGATGTACATAGTACAGTTACATATGTAAAACCTACAATAACAGTAGATGTGTGACTGATTACTGCTGCAGTAGCTGTTCCCTCCCTCAACCCCCTAGTTTTTGGTGTGGTTTTTATGCAAGAGTGTGGAAATGTATTTTTGTTGTTCCTAGCATTGTCCTCTCAGAGCTTAGACTACTTCTCTCTGCTGGCAGGAAAGCTCTGAACAGTTTCACGCCCAAACTTGTATTTTAGTCAGTTCTGCTTGAGCTGCCTGACAGGTTCAGTGCATTGAAAGGTACTCTGAAGCTTTGGAAGCTGGATGGCTGTTACATCCTGGGCAGGGTCTAAGCCATATTGCTAAGGTGCAGCAGTGATCATTCAAACATCTACTGTTGTGGTAAGTTTTAATTACACAGTTGTACTTTCTCCTTTGTTTTGGAAATGGCCACGGGCAATTACCACAAGCTTCCTCACAGACTGAATCTAGTCACACAAGAACAGAGGTGTTTGATACATCCTGACATCAATCAACTTCAGTTGACTGCCTGGATGATAGGCAGTCAATTGCTGTATACTGTGGTTACATAAATATGTTAGCCTGTTTTTTTTTTCCTATAGGATCTATATATTTTCTGCATGCATTGCATGAATCATGTGTGTATTTTATTATTTTCAACCCAGACTTTGAGTTTCTTTGTGTCTTAGTGGTTAGAATTCTGTGCCCACAATGTTGCAGCCCAGTTTTACTTCTCACTTAGAAAATCTTTTATTGGTGCTTTCTCTTTGTCATCTTTGTTTCAGATGTCCAAACTTACTCCTAAATGTAAACTTGGGAGCATTGTCATTAACCCTGGTGACACTACTTACCTTCAAAAGCACAGTACAAATTACTTTGTCATCAGGGTCAAAAACGTATGTAGCATGGTGGCATTTGACAGAAAAAATAGCTTTGTACAATACTCATGGCAACTGACCCATGCTGACAAAGTATTAAAAAACCTTGAAGTCCTTAAAGATAATTACCTTACATTTGATACCCACATCGACACTACCAGGCACAGATAATATAATATTGCCCTACTGATCATGCATGGGATTTAGACCCAGAGGATTACTTGTCCTCTTCTGTACAACTCTTGTCAGATCAGTTATACAATCCTGTGACCTATTCTGTAACCTACTCCTGTACAATCAGGTACAGTTGGAGAAGTATAACAGGGCATAAAGGCTTGTCTTACAGTGAAAGATTACAACAGCACATAATCTCTCCTTTTCCCTTCTTAGAGGAATCCGGTGCCAGATATATCCTGCTAATACCACTTAAAGCATCAAAGGACCCTTTATTGTTTGAAACCCTTTGCTTAGAGTACTTTTTGGTGACCTGAGTACAACAAGGATATTCACACTCAATAAAATTAATATCAGCCATAACATAAACATGACAACTTCTGAAGATACCTACAGTTGTGGAATGAACTCACCCTTTCAGTTAAACTCAGATAATCAATTTGTACCTTCAAAAAAGTATTGAATGGCTACACAAGCACTTGCGAGGTCCAGCATGGGATCCAGGGCATGAAGCTCCTCACTGGTCATATGCCTTGAGCATTTTCACCAAACTTATGAAACTGCAAACTTAGGAACATTGTACCCATTCTTTCTAAAAATCTATTTGTTTAATAGTTTTTCTCGTGCTACTTATGTGTTCAGTTGCCTTGTGAGCATTTTCTAGTGACTTTATAATGCATTGTGGCCCTATAATTTGCAGTGTTTAATGAAAAAGAGCTGTGCAAGCTAGATTTGCCCTATCGTTGTACAATCAATAAGGTCTTAGAACTGAAAGTGAAAAAAGAGAGGGGCCTGATTGTTTTCACCCTATCGATCTGAAGGAATGTGTGTGCATGTAGAATTAGTCACATGTCAAAGAATTCCTCTTAAAAATCATGGGAAGAAGGAAGAGAGTCTGTGGATTAAGAGGCAAAGGAAGTGATTCCCCTTCAAAGAAAGGGAAAGCAAGGATGAGGTAGAAAACTACAAAGCAGTTATTTTAACATCAGTAATTGGAAAATTCATAGCGAGAAATGAATGGGTCACAAAATAAATAAATAATGGAGGACAATGGCTAAAGCCTATCTAAATTTTAGTCAGATATTCTGCTATTGTACTACATTATTTTTATTGTTTATTTTGTTTTGTACCAGGAAAGTGCTATTTATTTTAATTCCTTTTTTTTAAACTGGACTGAGAAGGACTGGCAGTGAACCTGGGAAAAAAAGAGTGCCCACACAATGATACTGGGTAAGGAAAAAAGCAAAATGTGCTAAAATACTAGATTTTACATCAATATGCATTTTCTGAAGGATATCATCTGAAACTCAAATGTTTGTCATTTAGTAATTTGAAGTTGGGGGAATTTAAAATATTGCCCTTATAAAGTTAGAAAGTTGCCAGAATAACAGGGTTAGTGTTAGTGTGCATTCTTCTAGAGGACATCAAGACTAAAACTGAAATGTATGTCATTATTTAGTGACTTGAAGTTGGGGGGATGTGTAGTCTGAAACTCAAATGTAGGTCACTATTTATATTTAGTAACTTGAAGTTAGGGATCAGGGACAAAGTTTAAAGTATTGCTGTTATAAACTCAAAAAGTTGCAAGAATAATATTTTTTGCATTAGTGTGCATTTTCTGAAAGATATGAAGTCTGAAAGTCAAATGGTTTGTTATTATTTGGTGACTTGGGGGGGTCAGGGACATAGTTTAAAATATTGCTCTTCCAAACTTAGAAAGTTGCTAAAATAATATGTTTTGCATTTGTATGCATTTTGTGGAAGATATGACATCTGGAACTCAAATGTTTGTCACTATTTATATTTAGTAACTTGAAGCTGGAGGAAATCAGGGACAAAATTTAAAATATTTCTCTTAAAAAACTTAAAATGTTGCTAGAATAATATATTTTGCATTCATATGCATTTTTATGAAGGATATGAAGTCTGAAACTAAAATATTGTCCTGGGGCTTTTTTCTCTCTCTTTAAATGGGGCACTAAATGAGGGTTCACCCCAGGCTCCAAATCGCCTATCTATACCTCTGATAAGTTGAGTATTGCAGGGTTTGGTGCTGGCACTATTCCTTTTTCAAGATATACACAATAACATATTACCTTGAATGGTGGTAAAGCAGTTTCTTTATAGATGACAAAGAGATAGCACTGATAAAGATGAGGTTAGAGGAACTATTACATGGACTGTGGAGGACTGGCAACTCAGTTTCAGTGCCTAAAATAGAAAAGCAAGGAAACTGGGTAGGAAAAATTAAAGTAGAGACTATATAAAAGAGAGGCAAGATAGTGACAGCAATGAAGGGGAAAGGAACTTTGCTTTAATTATGTCGGGTTGTCTAAAGGTAGTCAGTCAATGTAAAATGGCAGTAAGGAAAACTGGAAGGCAGGATTGTCAGAGATGCAGCTTAAGTACAAAATGGAAGGTTATTCTTTCTCTGCATGGGCATTTACAAAGATGATCTGCAGTTATGAAGACTCCACCTCAGCAAAGGCACTAAAAGAACTGTGGAAGTTCAAAACCAAAAAAATAAAAATAGTGGACAGTGAACACCAAAAGATATATTATGAAGAAAGATTAAAGAAAGGAGTGAATGAGAGAAAAGGTATAGTAAAATATATAAGGGAATTGCTAATGTCCAAATGAGAATCACCTTTCTAAGACTGAGATATCAAGAAGCATGTTGATGCAAGTCAATGGGCGGCCGCAGTGGTGCAGCGGTTAGCATTGCCACCTCATAGCAAGAGGTTCTCCGCTTCGATCCTCTGCTGGGGTGCTTTCTGTGGTCATGTGGGTTTTACTCCGGGTGCTCCGGTTTCCTCCCACATCTCAAAGACATGCTGTAGGTGGATTGGACACTCTAAATTAGCCCTAGGTGTGTGTGTGCATGTGTGTGCCTTCCATGGAAGGCTGGGCGCCGGGCAACTCCACACCGTAAAACTCCACTGTCCATCATGAGCAGACAGGTGATCTGCTGTGGCGACCCCTAACTGGGAATAGCCGAAAGAAGAAGTTGATGCAAGTCAATGACAAAAGAACTTGTCTCCATAGTGATGTAAACCTTTTTCATGGAGAGGGTTCGAATGTATGCCATATACTTCCTGGGGAAGATTTGAAATAAAAAGGAATGGTAGAATTCAGTAATGCGTTGGGTAGATAAAAAGCAATTCAGTAGGAAAGGTACAATTATTGGTTAACAAGGAAATGCAACGTATTCATAAAGTAAAATAATGACCAGACTAAAGGGTCATTTATTAACAAAAATGTCTTAGCTGAAATAAAGCTTACTGTTATTTAGTCAGATTTTACAGAGTAAAAATTTGGAGGAAATTCTGAACTCACTATATTCATAATGCAAGTGGGTATGCTGACATATTTATGATATAATTTTAATGACAGACATCCTTTAAAAAAAGAACATAACAGCACTGTTTACATTTAACTGTAGACATACTTTTCTGTATTTTTGGAATGTAATTACCCTTTACTCCATAGACATAAATCACAACTTTCCCCTTCTCGTACCACAGTTTTGTGGATGTATTCTGTGTTTACTGTCCCCATGATTCATGCAGGCAGCTACAACTTGTAAGAAAAAAGAAGTTATGTACTCACCATAACGTTCCATGTTTGTTGTCCATAATCTCTCCTTCATTCTTGACGGCTGAGTTCGGAACCGAGCATTTCACTGGCTCGAGGCTAAATACTATCCCAAGATGCCTAGCAACTGTTACCCAGATCTCATTTGAGATAACTACTCACTAGACTATGCAACCCAATACAACTACTACAACTGATCCTCTGCCCATAATTCCTAAAGCATGAAGGGAATTAGAAACTTATAGCCAATTTTAGAAAAGGTCCTCTTGATCCTCCAGGAAGGGGGAAGGTAGAAGGTGGGTGGGATGCAAGAATGAAGGCGAGATTATGGACAACAAACATGGAATGTTATGGTGAGTACATAACTTCTTTATGTTATGCTGTCCTATCTCACCTTCATTTTTGACGGTTGGGACAGCGTCCCTAGCACCTTCTTACTCGGGTGGCTCTAGGGAATAACTCTGCAGAACAGTGGAACCAAAGGATGAGCTGTTCCGGGAGGCCACATCTAAGTTATAATGAATGACAAAGGTATGGAGGTTAACCCATGTGGCTGCAGCACAAATTGAATCCAAAGGGAGCCTGGCTTGAAAAGCAGTGCAAGTCGACATTGCTCTAGTCGAATGCTCTCTAATTTTTCCCAGCAGCTCTTTATTCTGAGAGGTATACACATAAGTAATCGTGTCTGTAAGCCATTTTTATAGAGTCACTTTTGAAACTGAAGTTCCTTTTCTGTTTTCTGAGAATGAAACAAACAGTTGGTCAAATTTTCTAAAGTCCTTTGTCCTATGCAAGTAGAAACGTAGCTGCCTATGTACATCCAAATGGTGAAGCTCATATTCTGCCTTATGTATTTATTTATTTATTTACATTTGTTGACTGGGAGTGTCCGACTGGATGTTGGTCCACTTTCAGCGGAGGCCCGGGGAGAAAGTTAAAATATACAGACAGTAGTTACATTGGATTTACATAGCAATTAACAATTTGATCAACATAGCAATTAACAATTACAAACATAGTTACAGATGAAGAACATAGTACATCAGTAGACAACTAGAATCTTTATCATCTGCAAAGTACATAACAGACATTAACAATTATTACAATAAGAAGTTCCTGCTGTATAATAAGTAGTTAGGCTTATGAGCATCTGAGCTTGCTATAATCAAGGTAATTAGTGGGGTGGAAAGAAAGGTAGTGGGTGGATGGGGTGGGTGATATTAGAGTGGGAGTTGCTATGGCATAGCCAGCATGTTTTTAGGTGTGCTTTTAGTAAAGATTTGAAGTCGGTGCATGATGGTATGGAGGTAATTGTGGGTGGGAGGGAGTTCCATAATTTGGCTATGGCGCAAGAGAATAGTGCTTCTCTAGCAGAGTTATTGGCTTTAGTGACCTGCAAGTGATTTTTGTTGCTGGATCTTAGTGGTCTGGTGGTGTGATAGGGTTGCAATAGATTCTGGAGGGATGGGACATTTAGTGGATGGTTTACTAGTTTGTGGGCGATACCAATGAAGGAGGTGAGGGAGTTCAAGCCAGCCTAGTTCAGCTAGTAAGAGACAGTGGTGACTATGTTAGGATGCCCCTGTGGCAAATTTGGCGATTTTGTTGTAGCAGATCTCTAGCTTGTTTAGATTGCATTGCCTTAGGTTGGTATATATTGGAGAGGCATAAAGTAGGGTGGAGATAAGGTGGGAATTTGCTACTGAAATCTTTGCTGCTTTGGTGAGAAGTTGCTTATTTCTGTATAACGCTCCTAGTTTTTTGTGGACTTTTTTCATGGTCATTGATATGTGAATGTCAAATTTTAGTTTCTTGTCTATTTCCACTCCTAGCAATTTGGTGTGTTCTGTTGGGTGTATAGTGGTGTTGTCTTTTGCTGTGATGTTAAAGTGAGAGTTTTTTTGAGTATGTTTGGTGGATTGGAAGATGAGTAGTTTAGTTTTGTTTGGGTTGAGTATTAATTAGGCATCGGATAACCAAGTTTCAACAGAGGAAAAGGCTTCCAGTGTGACTTTTTGCAGTTTGGGTAGGAACTGGGCTGAGCAGATGATGGTTGAGTCATCTGCGTATTGTATGAGTGTGCCATGTTTGGTGGCAGAAGCCAGATTTTTGGTGAAAATAGAGAAGAGTAGGGGTCCAAGAATGGATCCTTGGGGAACCCCTATAGAGACAGGTAGTTGGGGAGATATGTCATTCTGCCATACAATGGATTGTTGGCAGTCAGACAGGTAACTCTGAAACCAGTTGGTGACTGATTGAGAGAAGGATAGGTTATTGAGGACAGATATGTGTTGTTTGTGTGGGACCATGTCAAATGCTTTAGATAGGTCTAGGAAAGTAGCAGAGGAGAGATAGCCATTGTTTTTATGCTGAAGGATAGTGTTAGTAAAGGAGAGTAAGGCAGTGGTAGTGCTATGGTTTGGTCGGAAACCAAGCTGAGTATTGGAAAGGAGGTTGTTAGTAAGGAGGTAGTCTGAGACCTGAGAGTGAATGCATCTCTCTAGTTTTTTGGAGAGTGGAGAAAGAATAGCTATGGGGCGGTAATTGGTTAGTTCTGTGGAGGGGACGCCTTTGTGGAGGGGAATTATATGTGATACTTTCCATAGTGTGGGAACATAACTTTCTGACAGAGATCAGTTAATCAAGATGGATACTGGGTAGGCCAGAGCATCAGCTGTGATTTGTAGGTATTCACTTGGAAGGCTGTCTGCTGCTAATTTGCTGGGCTTAAGTTTAGTTATGAGTTTTTTTATGTTGGAGGTAGGAACAGGAGAAAAAGAGAAGACAGTGGGGAGATTACTAGTTGAAGGTGTGGGTTGAAGGGGAGGGGGGTTGTGTTGTTTAGCTAGTGATAGTATGGTTTGTGTGAAGTGTGTGTTGAATGAGGTAGCAATATTTTCGGAGGAGTGAGGGATGTTAGGAGGAGGGGTACTGATTTTACCTGGGTGGAAGATGGAGTTTATGGAGGACCAGAATTGTTTGGGGTTGTGTTGGGAGGAGTCTAGGGCAGACTGGTAGTATTGGAATTTGTCCTGTTTTATTAGCTTTTTGACTCTGTTGCGTAGTTCTAGGAATTTCTGTCTAGTTGAGGAGGGGGTTTTGGTTTTGCGCCAGTGCTCCCAGGCTTTATCCATGCTTTTCACTTCTGACTTGCTGGCCTTGTTGCCATAATTGGGGAAAAACACCAGTAGCTCAATAGACTTATTTAAATTGGACTCAGAACAAACTTTTGACAGAAAGGAAGGATTTGTCCTGAGAGACACTCTGTCGTTGTGGAAAATTAGATAGAGGGGACGAACAGACAGAGCTTGCAGTTCTGAAACCCTGCTGGCAGAAGTAATGTCTATCAAAAAGATTGTCTTCCAAGATAAGAACTTTAGTGGGCAAGTGGGGGCTGGTTTGAATGGAGGAAGAATTAAGGAGGATAGTACCAAATTTAGATCCCAAGGAGGTGGCGGTTCTCTTATGGGAGGTCTTAAAAGGAATATACCCCTCAGAAAGGCTTTGCATAATCTATGGGACATTATGTTAGATCCCATGTCTCCTGCATGGTAGTTTGATATAGTGGCTAATTGTACTCATACCGTGGCTGCCGCTGTACTCTGATTAAAGGTTTCTGTTAAAAATTCCAAGATTGCTGATATAGGGGCTGTAAAAGGGTCTATATGGTTCTTGTCAGTCCAGCAAGAAAACCTCTTCCATTTGCTTGCATAAATTTTCCTAGATGTATTCTTGTGTGATGAACCAGAATGTGTTGCACTGCTGAGGATAGATCTGGAAGCCTGGCTAGGATGAGAAGTGGAGTAACTTGGAGGCTTTGAAGAGATGGGTGGAGTGATCCTGACTGATGAGTCAGAAGATCCAGCACTGGGTCCAGGATCCAAGGCTCCTCCAGAAGATGGGGCTATAGAACGGGGAACCATATCTGATGAGGCCAGTAAGGAGCAATGAGAATCATCTTGTAACTCAATGATCTGGCTTTCTGGAGAACTTTGGGTATTAATTGGAATGGGGGAAATGCGTAAAGAAGTCCCAGGGCCAATCATGAACAAGTGCATCCCTGGGTGACTCCCCCGGAGGTGGGATTAGGGCAAAGTAGCTGCTGCATTTGGAGTTGATGGATGTGGCAAAGAGGTCACAGCAAGGCTGGCCCCATTTGTGAAAATTTCAGTTCGCAATTTCCTATTTGAGGGACCACTCATGAGGCACAAGAATTGCCCCACTTAGTTTGTCCGCTGTCACGTTGGATTTCCCCAGGATGTGCATTGCCATTAGAAAATGCTGAGAAGAGATTGCCCATTGCCAAACTCTCTTTGCCTCTCGACAGAGGGGATAGAATCTGGTTCCACCTTGTTTGTTGATGTACCACACCATGGACATATTGTCTGTTTGTATTGCAATCGTACTTGTTGGAAGAGAGCTCTGGAGTGCTTGCAATGCTAGGATCTCCACCCTCATGTCTAGGACATTGATGTGCAAGTGGTATTCATGTTATTGCCAAGTCCCTTGGACAGTCTGTCCCAGATAATCCCCCCATCCCTATCTGGGAAGCATCCGTGGTTACTGTAGCTATCACTTGGGGAAGAACAAATGGTCTGCCTATTGTGACCTGTGTGGACTGAAGCCACCATTGTAGGTCCCTCTTACAGGTGTTCATAATGAGGATTTTGTGTGACATGGGCAAATCCTGCATAAACCACTGAACAAAAAGTAGCTACTGTAATATTCTCATGTGTAGGTGTGCCAGTGGGACTAGTGTTATTGCAGCTGCCATCAAACCCAGAACCTTGAGGACAAATTTTGCTTGCACTTTTTTCCTCCTGAGCAATATTGACACCTGATGGCACAGAATTTGAACTCTTTCATGAGGCAGTTTTACCACCATGTTGTTTGTGTTTAAGTCTACCCCTATAAAGATAATATGCTGTGATGGCAACAAGGCAGATTTTTCTAAATTTATAGTAATGCCCAGTTTTGAGCAGAGATGATTGGTGGTGTCTCTTGTTCTGGTTAGTAGATGCTCGGTGGTGGCGGTCAGGAGCCAGTCATCTGAGTATGGAAACACCCGGAATCCTTGACACCTCAGGTGAGCTGTGACTACCACCATGCATTTGGTAAACACTCTGGGGGCTGTAGTGAGGCCAAAGGGCAGAGCTCTGAATTGGTAATGACTGGCTCCCAGCCGGAAGCGTAGATATCTTCTGGATCACCTGTCCATCTTTATATGGTAATACGCATCTTGAAGATCTATGGAGCACATCCAATTGTCTTTTCCCAGAAAAGGGAGTATAGACTGCAGTGTTACCATCCGGAACTTTATTTTCTTTTCTGACTTGTTCAGTCTGCTGAGATCCAAAATTGGTCTCCAGTCCCCTGTCTTTTTTGGAACTAAAAAGAACCTTGAGTAAATTCCGGATCTGATTTGATCTGCAGAGACTTCTTGGAAGACTTTTTTCTAGCAACCTTTGAATTTCTAAGGTTGCTTGATCCCTTTGATTGGGTGGTATGCCTGGGATGGTCTTTGATGGAAGGGGTGGAAGGGAGAAAGGAATGTTGTACCCCCTGGATATGATGGACTGTACCCATTTCTCTTGAGTCATGTTCAGCCAGGCTTTTGGGTACAGTGATAATCTCCCCCCCACTGCCTCCAGAGGTGGACAGGTGGGCCTCCTTTCAGGAATGCTGGAAGGGTCTACCCGAGAACGTATCTCTGTCACCCTGATTCTGCAGACCCCCTCTGCCATGAGGGTGGCATCTTCTGTTGTTATTTCCCCCTCTGCCCTTGGGGGAAAATTCACCATGAGCATCCGGTGAGGCTCCTTTTGATTTCCAGAACCACATTTTTCCGCCTTTCTGACCTTTGGGGATAAGGTCTGGTAGGGACAGAAAAACATATTCCCATGGCAGACAGAGTCTTGCCATCTTGCTCGCTCCTGGTAAAAGTCTCTTTCACTTTTGGCCCGAACAAGGATGAGCCGTCAAATGGGGCGTCAATAAAGGAAGACTTGAAGGGTTCAGCAAAGTCACATAGATGCATCCAGGAGTGTCTCCTCAAAGCTATTCCTGTGCCTGCTCCCCTGCTCACTCCATCAGCTGGATAAGAAATGAGGCACATGGAGGAGTTATTTATAGATGTTAAGGTTGCAAGCTGAGAGCTTATCTTATCAGATACCCCCACAGCTGTGGTGCCTTGGAGGGAATCTCCTAGCTCCTTGATGAGATCCCTCTGAAGACGAGTGAAATGGGATAAATAATTTAGTGACCTAAGGGTAAAGGCCACTGAAGAGAACATACACTTCCCATATCTGTCCATCGTTCGAGACTCCTTATTCGCCAGGTGGACAGATGCAGACGTTTCAGCTAATTCCTTCTTGGTGGCCACCATAGCATCTACTGGGACACCTTTGGTCAAAAACTGTCTGTCTTCTGGGGCTGTAATGAATTTGTTGGCCCTCCTCAGAACCAGCTCCACTGACTCTGGAGAGCTCCATGCCTTTCAACTGACTACACCCAGGAGATGGTCAAAAGGTGGAGATACCCAAGAGGTGGAAGGTTGAGAACCAAATGCCTCCAGGTACACCGACTCATCTTCAGAAGGGTAGAGAGTTTTCCAGCCACCTCTTTATTTCAGGATCTCTAAAATGTCTGAAAAGGAGACATCCTCAGAGGGTGACCATGGGAAACCTTCTGAGTCCTCTAAGTCAGTATCAGATGTGACAGACTCAGGGGAGTCTATGTGTTTCCTCTTACATGTCCTCTTCTGAGTGACCTCCTCAGGGGGATGTTCCGGGGAGGTCTTGGAAGAGAGGGTTTCACCCATTGGGACATCCTTGGGCAATGGTTATCTACACTGGGGCTGGAGGGATGGTGTAGAGGTTGACACTGGCCCTTTGGGGGGAAGAGCAGCTGGATAGAGGCCTAAGAAAAAAAACACAGCCCACACAAAACCAAAAAAACAGATCAGAAAGGCCTTAAACAAGAATGTAAAAACCCTTAAGATATAGTAAACAAAGAGATTATTCTGCCAACCAAATATAAGCTAACAATTACACTAATTAGATAATGAAAAAATCCACTTAGCCTAAGCCAACGAAAAAAACAATCCCTAAGCTTCAACCCTAAAGATTCCATCCTCACCACCCATTCTAGCAATCCGTTCCATGGGTCCACAACTCTCAGCATAAAGAAGTAATTGCAGAGATCCAGGAAGTAGTTAATCTCAACCTTCTGCTTGCTGTGCCCCCTCCCACTATGTACCTCCCAATAAGGATGATCTCATCACATTTATTAAAGATGATCTTATGCACCAATATCATATCCCTTAGGATCTTCCTTTCCCTGGTGAGAAAAACTGCAGGTTCTCTCATCTGTGGTCATATCCTTTCCTGCAATCATATACATCTTTCTGGTAGGTTTCCTCTGGACTTCTTTCAGTACCTGAGGTCCCTTTTCCTTCATGACCTCATAAACTTTACAGAATACTAAAGCTGTGACTGGACCAGGGCTGATTGAGCAGAAGTGCTATAACTTTGCTTCTGGAGTGTATCCCTCTGAGGATATGACTCAGTATTCTGTTTGCTGCTGCCACTGGTTGCCCACACCAAGTGTGGCCAAAACCCCCGGGTTCTTTTTCTCCACTATTAAAGTCAATTCTCCTCCCACCCCCAAAGCTGATTCTTCACATGAGGGCTGTTGTGGCCCATGTGCAGTACTTGTCTGTGCTGAACATCAGCTGCTACATTTCTGCCCACTTTGTCAATCCATCCAGCTCTTTTGTTATCCCTCTATCTTATCCTCCGCTGTTGTACTTCTCTTTGTGATATCCATGAAAAGGTTTGGTTTACTTTCTAATCTGTCAGGTATATCTGAAAAAAACATGCTGAAGGGACCTGGACCCAGGAAAGATGCCTGCAGTACTCCAGTAGTTTATTTTCTTATTTGTGATATCATGCATCTTGCCTTAACCCTCAGTGCCCTATCCTTCAGTCATGCAACCCTTAGTTTTCTCTTCATCCTGTGTAAGACTGAGTCAAACACGTTAGTAAAATTCAAGAAGCCAAAGTCTGCTGGTACTCACCCTCTCATTCACATGTGATCCCATCATAAATCTGCATAAGATCTTATTGGACATGAATCCATGTCAGCTGCCATCCTGGAAATTGCTATCCTCTAGGACTGCAGTCTTTACCTAAGGGTTCTCTACATAACTTTTCTTGCTACTCCTATTAAATAATAGACCTGGAATGCCCCAACTTTTTCCCAGCCTCCCAGCTGTACAAGGATACTGTACTTGCTGTCTTGCAGTATTCAAATACCTGTGTGGTAGCCATAGTTCTGCTGAAAAATTTCAACAAGAACTCATCAAGAACACTGAATACATTCTTGTGGACTCTGATAAGTAGCCATGTGGCTCTTATGCATTTTCCTCAATAAATGTATCTAGTTTCCTTTCTACCTTCTCCTTTTCTATCTTTGCTATCTTTCTATTACTCTTTCCAATCTGCTCTACCTCTCTGTTGGTATGGTACCTCATCTTGCTGTCATTCGTGATGGCTGAAGCAAAGTATTCATTTAGTGCATCTGTTTTTACCGGTCTTCTCTACCCTCCCTCCTGTTTTTGCTCTGTCTAGCCAGCTCTGTTCTCCCTGCCTCCTTTCTACTGTATACTTAAAAAGCCCTTGCTATCCTTCTTGATTTTCTCTGCTAACTCCATTTCAACTCATTCTTGCTGCCATCACTGCTTTTGTTGTCATTCTGCTCCTCTCCCTGTACGTTGCTTCCTCACCTCAGCACCCTCCTCGTTTTCACTTATGCAAGTTTATCTTTTGCCATACTACTAGCCTCACATTCCTATGCAGCCACACTGGCCTTCTCTTCCTTTTGGCTGCTTCCCATCCCTTACCCATAACTTTTGGTACCATCTCTCACTCATTCCAATAGCTTGTTAACACCCATGGTTTATGTCTAATTTCCTAACTCATATTTGATCCTTTTCTCCAGTATAGCAGAATCTAGTCTTAAAGTCCACCATGACATTTTGTCTTTGTATTCTTGCTCTTTACTCCTCCCAAAAGCCAGAGTGGTAGATCACTTTTGGCTAATACCATTTTCAGCAATGAATCCATGATGTCTCCATACCTTGGATAGACACACATCGAAACTCTATCTTTTTCAGTGCAACCCTCCACCAGCTAGGTAAACTCCTTATGATCCATGATGTCAGTTATCATTCTATCCCTTCCCTGGAGCTCAGCAAATCCCAAGTCAGTCTGCATCTAACACATTTAGATCCCTATTATTATTATTATTATTATTATTATTATTATTATTATTATTATTATTATTATTCTCTTCTGTCTCACTCTTTATTGTCACCTACCATCTTCTCATTCCCCTTCCACGATGTATCTGGGAAATGACACTGCTTACTGATCAACCAGAACTCTCCTTAACCCATTTCCTCTGCCTTAATTCATTCAAGCCAGCAGTGCTAATCATTGTTTTCAGGTCCACGTCTACACCATTACCTGAATGGCCAACATTCGCTATACTATGCCTGGAGTTCTTCAAAGGCAGACACCATACATCACTTATTTACAACAATGTAACTTAATCCAGGTATGAAATTTGTTGTATTTGGTTTTGCCATTAAGTCATAAAAGCACACAATACCAAATGCATTGTGTTCCTTTGGGCACCTGCAAATGATGGGAAAGTGACCTGTCTTTAGTCTACCATGTCAGAAGCACATCCAAGGCATATTACACACAGTACTTTTGCTACAATGTACCTTAAATGCAATCCTGAATTAATGGCATTTACTGCCATGTTTAATAAGTATAAATGTGATAAAATGATTTAACCAGAACAATTAAAACACAAAGCTGCTTTACTACTTCAGATTAACTATTTTCACACAAGAAATCACTGTCCAGCCTGCAATCACAAAAGAATGTCACACTTCATTAGTGTCTGCCCTAGCTGGTGTGAATTAAGTTATGCTTCTTAAACATAAAAGAAGTGCATTTGATTCAACAAGTAAGGCAAAAATGTTGATTTATTTTTTTTTCATTTTAAATGTGCCTTTTTGTTAGCTCTAGGTAGTAATTGTATGAATTATCAGCAATAGTTTTTCACACCTCACTGATACAACAGCTGGCATGCATGAATGAGTTAATAGACAGACCACTTAACCTATGCTATACCCTGCATGTTCCCATTACTCTCTTTGTAGGTTGCTGTTTTTCCTCTACTTTGACCTCAGGTATGAAGCCCTCCATTATGTAGGTTGTTACTACACCTCTGCCTTCTGTTAATCAGTCATATATGAGCAGCCCATACTCAGACACCTCCATGTCCCACCATCTGTTGTCACTGTCTAACACTTCTGAGGTGCCAGCAATGACAATTCCTCCATTCTCAGTCACTGTTTACCTCTCTCTGTTTCACAACCTATGCACCTTACACTGTAAAGTAGTTCTACACATCCATGCTCCAAGTCACCCTGCTTTGTTCCTCTGCTGTCTTCTGTGATTTTTATTTCTGTCTGAATGCCTAATAATCTACTATTCTTTGACTCACCCTCTCCCATTCTACCTTACTTTGTCTTAAAAGTACTGTCATTGGACTACGGTCTTCCAGTCCAGAACTAAGCACCACTGTTTTTTCTGGGTTCATCTGAAATATGTACCTGTTATAAAATTGGTCACTCTGCCACGTCTCCGCTCACTTTATTACCAGTCCCCAGGCATTCGCCCTTGCTCACTACTGCAACTAGTCAATATCATGCATAATCCTTTTTTCCTTAGTATGCTAGCCCCCAGCACAGTTGCTTCTGAGAATGCTACTTCCAACAAGCCCCTACTCCTTATATACCTCTCCCAGTTCCCAGGCTCTGCTTGTTACCACCTCAGCTTTATTTTCTGACAGGATATTTGTGCCTACAGACACCACAGACTGTGTCCATTCCTTATCCCATAGTGACCACCTATGTCACCTTTTCCCCTGCCTTATTAAGTCTAAGTACCGAGACCATCTTCCTTGTTAGAGGGTCCCACCATAGGCCCTTGACTCTTAATCTCACTGATGACTAAGGTTTGAATAACTAAAACTCTATTTTCTGGCTCTCATTACCTTCTGATCCTGTCCCATGCTACTACCTCCACTCTAATCTGCAATATTTCCGTACTCAGTTTTACCAGTATAACCTTCCAGAATGCTTGTGTTTGGTGTGCCTTTCCCATTCCTCTCAAACTGTTGTCTCTCCATTGATTTTTTTTCTTTGCACTCAATCCCTTCACTTGGCTGAATACAACTTCCTGCCCACTTGCTTCCTGTCCTCCTTGTGGTATGAGCTCTGCAAAACCACATCTGCCTCTACCTCTGTCTTCTCTTCATAGTCTGTTATTAATGTCTGTTCTTGTCCTTCCACCCTCACTTTGTTTTCTTTTCTTCCCTTTCATGGCTGCCTCTCCCATTTTCTCTCTTAGTCTGTGCCTCCTCACTGTGCTATGCTCATCTGACAACCACTGCATCTATTCTCCTCTAATCATCCTTTCTCTGCCTTCTTTTATACCTTATCCTACTAACAGGCTTCATACTGCCCCCTTCTCTTCTTCCTCCTTTCCTGTTCTACTGTATCCTTTCTCATCTGATTCCTTAGTTCTCACATTCTCCTACAAACCTCTATTTTACTGCAGATCCAACACTCTCTGCCAACAGGACCATAGGTTCATAGGTTGGTACTAGGCTATTGGCCCTAGGGCCTATACAAGCCTAGCCATAACAATTCCCTAGCTATTTCTTCCCACACTATTTACTTCCCTGGACTCCTGTCTAGCAGGGTAAACAGCTCTTGCAGGACTTGAACCCAGGATCTTGCACACCATAGACTATGCAATTTACCAGTAAACCACACTCTGAGCACCTCATAAATCTCTGTCGGGCTCTTTTCATCCAGATTGCACTGCTCATTCCATGCTGTCCCATTCTCAGAGCCCTCGCTTCTTTCTTTTTTTATTTCTGTATATATTTTTTGCATATAGTTATGTCTTTCTACCTCAGGTGTTACCCCTGACCTGCTGAACAACTGCAAAACAAGTGACAAACTTAAAGGTAATTAATAGTAGAGGGCAATTATCACTTAATGTTCCTAAAATTACTTTACACAAGGACTATTTGAAAGTTTGTACTATAATATCTTACTAGCAGGTATTTTAGAAGCAGACAATCAATTCACATCTTTTCTGTTCGGCTACCATATACAAGCACACACACATTTAAAGTATATTTATTTACTTTTTGATTTAATCAAACCAAATAAGTTAAAAATGCAAAAGAGTTTGAGTACTTGAGTTGCTGGCTGGAGAGTTCAAAAGTGAACTTTTTGAATGTTGCTGCTGTTTAGGTGCACAACATTACGGTACAGTGATGATCAAGAAATTTGCCCTTTCAACAAGAGGGCTTTCCCCTTGGAAAAAATAGTTTTTGTTTAGCTTTGAATCTTTATGATTTATATATATATATATATATACACACACACACACACACATATATATATATATATATATATATATATATATATATATATATATATATATATATATAGGTGCCATGCAGCTGTTCAAATGTTCATTGTTCCAACACTAAGAAGCCTGGCAAAAGTGATCAAATTTGAAGTTACAAGATCATGGTGCAGTGAAGATTGGGAATTTGTCTTTTCCCTACTGTAATGCGATCTTGGAGTTGGCATATATAAGTAGCAGGGGGTGTGTGGGGGTGCACAGGCTCTTGTCCCCTGCAAAAGGAAATGTTTTAGACATTTTTCGTTTGTTTCAGGTTTTTTTCTAGTGTATTCAACTAGTTGAATGTCAAACATATTTGTTCAAGTACTTTGAACTTAATGTTTTTTCTTTTGGTGAGTCAATATAGATGACTATATATAGGGGATTATATCATATTATTAAGTTTTCAGAAACTCAATCTGTATATGGAGGGGTTTATATCATATTACTACATTTTCAAAAACTCAGACTTTATATGGTCAGGACCATATGTTCGAATTTCCAAAAATATGAACAAAACAACAAAACCTTTATAATTTTGCAAGGATGCAAGTCCCCCATGCACCCCCACTCCCCCTAAAAATAATGTATTTATTTATTTATTTACATTTGTTGACCGGGAAAATCCAACTGGACACAGGTCCTTTTTCAGCGGAGGCCTGGGGAGAAAAGCTCCACAATAAAAACAACAATTAAAAACAACAATTAATTACAAGTTACAAGAAGGATAGGTAGGTTTTGTTTAACAATAATAGTAAACAGTTATAGTTCAAAATGAAATTAAGTATTTAATTAAATGGTACAACACTTATATCATTGGTGCCATAAAGACTAGCAAGTATTTTAACAGCTGAGCTAGCAGCTATTACACTTGAATAACAGTGGCTAAGATTACAGCTGAGATATAGGTTTACAAGCAATGTATTTGGCTGCAATCCAAGGTAGTTAGAAGGGTGGAAGAAAGGGATTAGAGAAGTTGGGATAGAGATGATAGAGAGGTTTGTTACAGGGGCATGCCCAGTGCTCTTTTAGATGAGATTTTAGAGCAGCCTTGAAGTTAGTGGTGACGACACAGATGTTATAGTGTGAGGAAGGGTATTCCATAATTTTGCTATGGAGTAGGAGAAGAGAGCTTCTCCAGCAGAGTTCCTGGTTCTAGTTACCTGTAGAGAGGGGGTTTACTACTCAAATCAATTTCTTGAAGTAGGCATTGAGAGGTTTGTACAGAGCCTTTCTTTTCCTCATCATAAATGGCATTATAGCAGCTGAAGCCCCCAGTAACTGTACGGTAAACTTGGGTGAACCTCTCTATATTAGGAACTTGCTCCTCTAACTTTGCATCCCTGCATCAATTAAACGAAAAGCTTCAGCTAACTCTTTTGTCAAAAACGTTTGTGATTCTGGAGTTTGTAGGTCCCTGTTTTCTTCCTTAAATGCTATTGTCTGCTGCAAGAGTTCATTAAGGTCTTCATTGGTCAGTTCTTTAGCATGGGAGTCAAGTCAACTCTATGGCATCCATGTCAGTGATGTCTAACTGCAGTTGATTACCAATATCAACCACAGCTTGCCTGGCTTCAGCAGTGTCATCATCTCTAAACTCCTGTAAAGCAGGCACGAATTGTGAGCACAATTCATATTTGACTGCTTTACTTCATCCCAAGAATCAGCAATATTTTGATGGCATCATAGATGTTATAATTCTTCCAGAACTCCCTTAAGGTCATCCCATTATCTTGGGTAGACCTGACTGCTTGTGAGAAGGTCCAGCATAAATAATAGGACTTAAAGGAGGCTATTACTCCCTGATCCATTAGCTGGAGTAGAGATGTGGTCTTGGGGGGTAAAAATACAACCTTTACATTGGAGTATGGGTCATCTAAAGTGTTTGGATGTCCAGGTGCATTGTGAAGCAGAAGGAGAATTTTGAAAGGAATGTTTTTGGCCACGCAATACATTTGAACAGCAGGAACAAAATGGTTCAAGAACCAATCTTCAAAGATGGCAATTGTAACCCAAGCCTTTGCATTTGCCCTCGGATTTGAGGAGGGCTACACAAGCAAGGATTTCAACTTAAAATCACCAAAAGTATTACCCCCAAGAATAACATTAGCCTATCTTTTGATGCCTTATGCCCTGGTGCACTTTTTCCTCTTTTGAAATGTAAGTTCTTTCAGGCATTTTTTTTCCAAAATAAGCCAGTTCTGCCTACATTAAATATTTGGTCTATCAAATAACCTCCCTCTTCAACTATTTTTTCCAACATTTTAAGAAAATCACTTGGCACTTCCTGCATCACCTTGAGTTTTAATGTTATGTAAATTAGTCCTCAGTTTAAAGTGATTGATCCAGCCCTTCCTCACAACAAATTGTTCATCACACCCACCTGCACTTGCTGCTCAAGCAGCTTTTAAGTCATTGAAAAAGCTTTGAGCCTTTTCTTACACTAATGAATGGCTAATAAGCATATTACTCTTATTTTGGTCTTCTATCCAAAATAGTAATATCCTTTCTATCTCAGTAATTAAACCCACTGTGTTGCTTTGTAATACTTGTAGCTTCATCATGGCATGGCATTTTACATGATTCATTATTCTTGCTTTGTCTTTTAAAATTGTTCTGATCATTGACCGGCTGTAGCCTAATGCCTTTCCATTGGCAGATGGTGCTTCACTTTTCTCAGATCTCTTTATCATCTCCACTTTATTTTCCAGGGTGATTGCTTTCCTTTTTTTATACATTACCAGCACGTGCATCAGATTTACATTTTGGAGGCATGGGTCGCAATGTCACCAATGCAAAAGTTCACAAAAGTGTCTGGCTGCAGACTGTACTACAGTACTAAAGTGGAGCTCCACAGGAAACATGTACAGTACAGTACTGGAGTCTGCAGCCAGACCCTTGTCAAGCTAATAAAAAATTGAATTCAGCTGGTTCAGAGCAGTATTTTGCAGATTTTTCTTTGTTTTATGTACTGACAAATAATAATGGTAGATAAACATTTAATATAGTACAGTACTGTAGAATGTTCTATAAAATATTTTAAGCTTACTTATTTTTAGGCTTTATTACTACAGGCATCAGCGATTAATATTTCCATTCTTTCTTGAACTTTGAGACTTCTGTCTGGCCTCGTACTGTCATCTACAGGCTTAGTGAGTCGCAATGTCATTCAATCATTCTACTATTCAGTACAGTAAGCTGCTTGAATACTGTACTGTATCTTTATAGAGATCTTGACCAATCAGACCTCTTAATCTCCAAGACAGTGATCTTAATCAATCAAACCTTTTAATCTTCTATCTCAAAGCAGAAGTAGCTGCTGTGAAAGCTGCGACCAGCTTCATTCACAGGGAAAAGGACAGAATTCTTTTACAAACCAAGATTTATCACCTTATCTTCATTTGCAAGGTAAGATTTGTCACCTTCTGACAGTTTCAATTTATTTTACACTGATTTGCGGTATTGCAGCAGTCCATTCATAACAATGGGCTGTTTGCATGTCAGATGTCCATAACCACGGGACTGCCTGTGTACCAACTCCAAATCACGCAGCAGGGGCAAATTCACATATTCACTATTTTGAGTTTTAGATATTTTGGTCCCTATCAGTTGTTTGAGTTTTCAGAAACTCAAACTCCATATGGTTGAGACCATATGATTGAGTTTTTGAAAACTCAAAGCTTTTGAATGGAGGTACACCGAGGATCAGGAAATTTACCCTTTCCCTCACCGTAGTGTGATCTCAGAGTTGGTTTATATAATTTGAAGGGGGGGCTGCAAATAGGGGAAAAGAGTAGATTTTTGTGGGGTTTTTTTCTTTTTTTTTATGTTTGAGTTTTCAGAAACTCGATCTTATAGTCTCTTCGATATTTTTTTTGTTTCCAAAAAAAGTCAATCATCTGACATAGACCAATATGGAGAGACAGAGACAGAGAAAGATAAAGCGATCTGACTCAAAAATATAAAAGCAAAACCGGGATCACTGAATACATTTCCTTATTTATTATTAAGTGCTTTCATCCCTTAGAATAAACACATCCCTCCCACATGCACACATAACATATTCCATCCAATCCCTGACTACCCAACTTATTATAATGTTACAACCATATATAAAACCTTTTGTTGTTAAAAACATTGATACATGGTTAGTTCTATTTAAAACTTTTTTTTACAGCAACACAAATTCTTAAATAATATATATGTCTTTCCAAACACATAAATAGCAGCTATTACACTTGAATAACAGTGGCTAAGATTACAACTGAGATATAGGTTTACAAGCAATGTATTTGGCTGCAATCCGAGGTAGTTAGAGGGGTGGAAGAAAGGGATTAGAGAGGTTGGGATAGAGATGATAGAGAGGTTTGTTACAGGGGCATGCCCAGTGCTCTTTTAGATGAGATTTTAGAGCAGCCTTGAAGTTAGTGGTGATGACACAGATGTTATAGTGTGAGGAAGGGTATTCCATAATTTTGCTATGGAGTAGGAGAAGAGAGCTTCTCCAGCAGAGTTCCTGGTTCTAGTTACCTGTAATTGATTTTTGTTGCTGGAGCATAGTGGTCTGGTGGTATGATAGGGTTGGAGTAGATTTTGGAGGGAGTGGACTTTTAGAGGATTATACACCATATGATTTTTGCCCCAAACTGGGAACTTTTTTATATGTAAAAACACATTAAATTGACCACTACATTCCAAAAAGACTTATCTGCAGCTAAAATCAAACAAGACCTATTCGTAATTTTCTTCAGCTTATGGTAATAATAGCTTTGTTATCTAGCATTTAACAGTATTTAGATTACTTTATATACACAAGAAAATTAAGTAATAAGACTGATGTGTTGTGATTTTAAAATTGTTACTGATTTAAAAAAAAAGCATTTATATTTATTTACATACACATTTTACGTTGTATAACACTGGCTCTTTAAATTTCTCAAGTTATGTTAATTGGTTTTATAATTAATTATCTCATCTTAATTGACAGTTTTATTTTAACTGAGGACTGTTGGGGTTTTTTTGTCTGAAGAAGTTCATGTATTTCCTGAACGAAAGCACTAACAACAAACTGGTTGGAATTCTACAGCTTGCTGCCTATCTTTGTTTTTGTTTTTGGTTACAAGTTTATTTTTTGCTTTAGCTTTATTACTCTGCTGACTTGCAATTCACAAGGCAATGTTTACTCTAGAGGTGGGCAAGCCAGAGCCAGCTCGAACATGGCTCAAGCCTGACTATAAGCTCAGCTGTAGTTTGTGAATCAGCAGGTTAAAAAGCCAAGAAAGAGCCGAGCCATAATTTCAAGGTTGTTTTTTTTTTTTTTTTTTTTTTTTTAGTAACTGCTGATTATTGAACTGTTGATTCAGACAAGACTGGCAGGCTGAGAATGCTTTATGTTAGTGCCAGTCTGCATATCTAAGCATTGTGGTTGGCTGGAATACCAGAGAGGGTGATACCACAGTGGTGAAAAAGGAGAATATTTTAACATTTTTCATGGAGGAGGACTATTGCAAGTCACTGTAGCTGGACAATTCTTTTTTTAAAAGATTTGCAGCTCATTTTTAGTATGACAGCGCATTATTTCTTTTCCTGCAGAGTACTTGCATGCCTCCACAGCAGGGAGAGGAGCCTGTTTCAGTGAGAGAAAGAGTTCAAATACCGGTAGTCCCATGATGGCTGAGTGAAGAGTATCGGCAGAAAGGCATAGTCCCAGCAGCTCTCTGATATACAGCCAGGGGAAAAAAAACAGAAGTAGAGTTTTGTAGATGATCCAATATCATACAGGCAGCCAGTTGAGACCCTGAAACATCTGTATAATGCATTAGTGATGGGAAGTACCAGTCAGTAGCTGAGATTGGACTTCTGTACCAACTGCAAATGGTCAAGATCTGAGTCGGGTAGCTTCACTTACACAATATAGTTATAGGCCAGTTGGGAAGAAACCATAACAGGGTCTCATGTGGAATAAGGTGTTTCATAAAGGCAATATGCCATAGATGAAAGCACAATGACTTAATAACAGCTGGTACCTGGTTATAAATACCAGTCTGTCATCAGAGGTTATTCCAGCACTATAAACTTACTACACAACCTTTGGACTGTTGCCACCACAAATAATAAGGAAATCAAAGCTAGAATATCTGAGCCTATAAGAGTAGCATGTACTGCCATGGTTGCTCTCTTAGAGATACTGAGTTTGAGATTGCTTGTATTATTCATCAGTTAGTACAGTATAAAGGGATTGCTAAAGAATTCATGACAGACATACTACCCTGAGGGAAGGATCTGTTTTGAGTGAGTTTTCCTAAAGATAGCATGCACACAGTGAACAACATGGAGTCCAAAACAAGTCATTGTGGAGCATTACCACTGAGGGAATTAAAAGAAGATAAAATGCAATGTGCATGTGTGCAGAATGTTAACACATTCAAATGTGAGTAAATGCACACCTGTAATGTTGTAGATATAGGTCCATGGCATGTTAATGAATCATAAGTGGTAGGATACAGAGAGCATAAGGTCAACACACATACTGTGGTTGCAGACAATGGAGTATCTGACAACCACACACACAAAACAATGTTGTAATTGGCATACCTACTATATTTCAAATCTACTGCACATTACAGAAGTTGTTATGCATCAGCACATGTAAACATCTTCAGACAGTACTGTGTACAACATATTTCCAGAGATGTACAAACACATAGAAACACACATAGACACTCATGTATATAAGCAGGAACACACATACACACACGCACACACACACACACACACACACACACACACACACACACACACACACCACACCACACACTCTCTGCCCACCCCACCCCCCCCTCTCTCTCTCTCTCTCAAAAAGTCATGGTAAAGCATCATATATCCAGCAAGTCAACTATAGTCCTTTTATAATATGAAGCCATGCATGGGTCATGCAGTATACATGTCCAGCGGCTCACTGTCACTCATTTACTGTATATGGACATGATGTAGTCAAAGCACAAAAAGTAAGCAGTTTCAACAAGGCAATAGAAGAAACTCATCTTAAGTATGACACAAATTGTGAAATACAAAGACCAATTACACCTAGCACATATATGTACAATATGTAGTTTACATCATGTTCTGTAGTACACACTCAGTGCTTACAAGCGTGGCACATGGTCAGCCATAACAATGTCTATGTAACCCAAGTATGAGATACAAGAACAGGACAAGCAAATATTAGCTTGGCAATGAGTATACAGTAACAACACACAAAATTGGTAATGCTGTACCAGTGACAAAAGACACGCATGTCCTACTACCAGCTTCTAACCTGACAGTGTTTGTAATTTCCTACAGTGAAGCTTAAAAACAACACATCACAATTATAATGTGTGCATGTCACAGGTATGACAAATAGTGCAAACTATTTCATTGTGTTAAAAATCTCACAGCACTGTAACTTGTGTTATGTGAACACGAGGAAGCACAGCAGACAGTGGTATGCTCATGTATTCAGGCAGGCTAACAATATTAGACATGAGTGCTTAACTGTATGGAACATGAGATTCAGAAATAAATGTTTAATGTCACAAGCTTTCAAAATGCAAGTACACATGATGAGGATGTATACAACACATCCTTTAATTAATTTCCAAAAGAAAAATAGTGTCTACATGGTGTATATACAGCGGTGTCTTACATGATGTCTCAAATGGCAACAACTGTGTGTGTGGCACATAGAGAATGAATACGGCATGTACATAGATATACTGTTTTATCTGTTGGTAATCTACAAAACCTGAGCACAAGACTGTTACCCTTTTCTGGGCCATACACACTGAGTTCTGATGTGATGTACATATATCTGATGCTAAGGGCTTGTATGCACATGCTCACCTATGTGCAGGCACACATATAAACTGCACCTTATTCCATGTCACTGTCATGCAGTAAATGGTCAGAAAGTGTGTAATGCCTGGATGTGTGCAGCAGCATACCTGATATGCCACACATGTAAATGTACAATGTGTGCTACAGCATATGTGAGATGCCTGGATGTGTGCAGCAGCATACCTGATGTGCCACACATGTAACTGTACAATGTGTGCTACAGCATACCTGAGATGCCTGGATATGTGCAGCAGCATACCCGATGTGCCACACATGTAAATGTACAATGTGTGCTACAGCATTCCTGAGATGCATGGATGTGTACAGTAACATACCTGATGTGCCACACATGTAAATGTACAATGTGTGCTACAGCATACCTGAGATGCCTGGATATGTGCAGCAGCATACCTGATGTACCACACATGTAAATGTACAATGTGTGTTGTACACAAATGTGTGCTACAGCATACCTGAGATAACACATGCAGTTTTACTTAGCATGTTATATGTGAATGTAAGCTGAAGCACACCTCTTATACATGTGTAGCTGTACAGTGTTTTATATGTGAATGTGAGCTATAGCATTCCTGATGCATTACAGATGTAGTTGCACAAAGTGTGTTATACATAAATATGTGCTGAAGCAAACCTGATGTGTCACAGATGTAGATGTACAAAGAGTGTTATATGTGAATGTGGGCTGCAGCATGCAAGATGTGTCACAACTGTAGCTGCACAACTGAGTCATTCACAAATACTGTGGTTATGTTACAGAGGGTACTACACACAATACAGCTGTCTTTTATTAACAAACATAACATATTACAATTAATATGTAATGTCATGTTATTATCAATATGACACATATACAGAACTCAAGTGGTTTACCTTCATATGTACGTTCTGCACACAGGCAAACACCAGATGTTCGAAAGGACATTTGCAAAGTTTGCAAACATCAAACGCAAAATGCTTCGAATGTGCAATGAGCGAATGCACAGTGACATTCGCTCACTGCAGATTCGGCATTTTGGGGTGGATTGTACTATAGTGGGGATCGGAAAACAGACCCTTTCTCCACTGTAGTGCGATCTCTGAGTTAATATATTAAAATAGGGGGTGTGGGTGGCACTTCACTACACTATGTATTTGACTTTTGTGTTCGAAAATCAGCAAATCTGCTTTTCGATTTGCTGATTTTCGAACATTGGAAACTGTCACGGTTTTGAATTTCGTGCTTACGATTCACTCATATGAGCAATCACACGAGTGATGTTCGTCCATGTAAAGGTAAACCAACTCTAGTATTTGTCCATCGCAGCTTAGAGTATCATAAGTACAACTACTGGAAAATGAGCATCTTAAGTTCTATGGACTATTAGCTGGTGTTTTGTTAGCCATTGTGGAATCAGTCTGTGTCAACCAGCTTCTCTTATCTATTTTCAGAATTCTCAGTGACAACCACTACAGTGATTCTATGGAATTTTTGTACAGGCAGAGATGGTTAACACCATGGTGGCTTACTATTATCTAGGTTTATACTTCTTGTTACTAATAATCTTTTCTTGCCAAAACAGTACCTTTAGTATACTCAGGGAGGGAACTCCACTGTGAAACATCTCCTTCAGAAAAGAATTACCCAATTTTCCGTGTATAATTTGTTCCCATTCTTTTGTGTTTGCCACCACTCCTATTTTCTAGTTCAGGGACAATTTAAAGACCCAGATTTTTAATCAGATATGTGCCATTCAAGCTTCTTATTTTCATATGAGATTACCCCTGACTTTTCTGCAGCATAGACTATGGAGACAGAATGTTATTATTTGTGCTACAAATGAATCATACCACTGATTCTCTTTGTGATTGTTCAGTGAATTTTCTTAACCATACCTTTGTATCTTAGAAATTAAACAGTTGCCCTGTACTCAACTTTTCCTTAGAAGGATAATCTGTAAAGGAAGAACTGCATTTGGATTAGAGGCTTTAAAGTCATTGAATGATGTAATTTGATTACAAAGTAATGCCTCATCTCAACATAACATACCCAGTCATCCCAAACAAGCAATGATGACAGAAAAATTCCACTCTGCATGCTACATGAAAAAGATGCATCACACACTGCATGACTGGTGAGCAATGTGACCACAGCAATGCCAAAAGAAATATATATATACACACACACACACACACACACACACACACACACACACACACAGACACACACAGACAGATACACACACACACACACACACACACACACACACACACACACACACACACACACACACACACATATATATATATGTATATGGGTCCACTATGTAATCTCAAAATACTGAAATCCCAAATTTCAGTATTTCGAAACCACTATATATATATATATATATATATATATATATATATATATATATATATATATATATATACTCACCATGGCTCATTACTTGCTGTACCACCAAAACAAGATTCCTGATCTCTCAGGCTTACTCAGCTTTCACAATTCTGCTCGCCAACTAAGATCCACAAACAAAGCCTTTCTTAAAGGAGCTAAGTGCAGACACAGTGCTGGTCAATCTCTCTGCTCCTACACATTTGCTAAAATCTGGAATTCTCTTCCACCAGATATCAGATTGCAAAACAGCAGTCCCATCTTTAATACCCAATTAAAAGCCCACCTCAATCTCATCTGGCAATGTACTGACCATGGCTATCCCTATTACCACCATTCAGATAAATCTTCCTCTGGCACTACTCAAAGGTCAAACACATAGAAAAAAACAGGTCCATATTGCATCATCGAATGCTTAAAAAAGCGAATGATGATTAATCAGCCCCATGTAAGCGAAAGCTTATAATGTCGAAACCTCAGAGCAGAGATTTTTTTCCACAGGGAATAAAATCTCTGTTCCAAAAAAAAAAAAAAAAAAACTTTAAAACATTACATAAAGTGCCCCGACATGGGGGGCTGTGCCTCCCCCCACTTAAATATACCAACTCCGAGATTGCACTACAGTGCCGAAAATGGCAAAGTAATGGAAGCGGCCAAGCTAATTCTTTCCCAGGGAAAGAATTTGCTTAAAAGCAGCTTCGCTATTTTTTTCCTTTTCGTTCTTTTACATTCGATCAAGATGCATTCAACAGAATGTGTCTTCGATCACATAATAGGAACCCAAAAAAACTACCATAACAAATTGTATTTTTAAATGTATGTATATCTAACTGTATATATTACTGCACTTTCTTATTCAAATGCATTATAGTTTCTGTTTTACTACTGTACACTCTATATATTATTGTACACTTCTGTAACTTCTCATCATACTATGCTATGATATACTATTGTTTGCTCTATTAATTTGTACTCCTCTTTGACTTTTGTATTTTCATCATGTATGTGGAGCTTTTGTACTTTGCATGTTTTATGATTGTCAAGTATGTGGAGCTTTTCTCCCCAGATGTCTGCTGAAAACGGACACCTGATTGCCCAGTCAGACCAACCCGGTAATCAAACATAAAATAAATAAATTATATATATATATATATATATATATATATATATATATATATATATATATGTATGTATGTATGAATATATATATATATATATATATATATATATATATATATATATATATATATATGTGTGTGTGTGTGTGTGTGTGTCCCTTAACACTGAGGGACAGTGGCTACTGTTACAGAGGGTTTTAGTTTTAATATTGGGAGAGGGAATAGTTTTCCTCTATCAATATTGTTTTGGGTTTTTTTTTCACTATTGTGTATGATCAAACTTATTTTGTCAGTGTTTTACATTTTTATATATATATATATATATATAGTTTTTTATAACAATAAATATTTGTTAATTTTGTATTTTTCTTTTGATAACTCGGTTGGTCAGGCTGAACACAGCCCATTTAAAATGTGGACATAACAGAAAATCTGCAGGCTTCTGATATAACACAGATGACATACTTTTCACTAATACCTCATTTTGAGAAGCATTCTTTGTTTTGAGTTCTAAAAATTCAATGTTCCACACTGTTCCATGTGGAAAGGGTTTGACACACATTCATTGTTAAGAATTTTTAACAAGTACCCATGGTAAACAATTTTGAATACCACTGAATCATATTAATTCATCAAAGGAACAATTTGAAGAAACAGTTATTAACCATGATGTGAGCTTCCTAGTTGAAATCACTAGTAAACATTCCACATCTTGCCCCATTTTCCACATTGTGAATAGTAGTGTTACACATTTTGGAGATGGAAGGCTGAGACCTATGTACAGTGAGAAATATGACTATTTCAGTGATTGCTGTATGAATATATAATGAAGGTTGGACGAAGCTTAGAGCAGTAGTACAAGTCAGAAATATAACAATTACAGTAATACTGTTAAAACACTGCATGGTGCATGATATCACTGAGTAGAAACAGACTGGAAGTAACGTTGGAATGCTTGCAGGTGGATTGCATGTAGTCACAGTTAAAGATTAGTTATAACATCAAAACTATGTGCCAGCTCTATAGCAAGGAAAATAAAGCCCTGACCACAGCCCAGACAAGCTAGGTTCAGTTAGCTGCATGGGTTCTGGATGAGAAGGTGGTGGAGGAGTGAGCTGGGTTTTGTTAGTTCCATGGGTTCTGGAGGAGAGGGCTGTGGAGGAGTGGGCTGGGTTCAGTTAGCTCCATGGGTTCTGGAGGAGAAGGCTATGCAGGAGTGGGCTGGGTTCAGTTAGCTGCATGGGTTCTGTAGGAGAAGGCTGTGGAGGAGTGGGCTGGGCTCAGTTAGCTGCATGGGTTCTGGAGGAGAGGGCTGTGGAGGAGTGGGCTGGGTTCAGTTAGTTGCATGGTTTCTGGAGGTGAGGGCTGTAGAGGAGTGGGCTGGGTTCAGTTAGCTGCATTGGTTCTGGAGGTGTGGGCTGGGTTCAGTTAGCTGCATGGGTTCTGGAGGAGTGGGCTGGATTCAGTTAGCTGCATGGGTTCTGGAAGAGTGGGCTGGGTACAGTAAGCTGCATGGGTTCTCGAGGAGAAGGCTGTGGAGGAGTAGGCTGGGTTCTTTTAGTTGCATACATTCTGGAGGAGAGGGCTGTGGAGGAGTGGGCTGGGCTCAATTAGCTGTATGGGTTCTGGAAGAGAAGGCTGTGGAGGAGTGGGCTGGGTTCAGTTAGCTGCATGACTTCTGGAGGAGAAGGCTGTGGAGGAATGGTTTGGGTTCAGTTAGCTGCATGGGTTGTGGAGGAGTGGGCTGGGTTCAGTTAGCTGCATGGCTTCTGGAGAAGAAGGCTGTGGAGAAGTAGGTTGGGTTCAGTAAGTTGCATGGGTTCTGGAGGAGAAGGCTGTAGAGAAGTAGTTTGGGTTCAGTAAGCTGCGTGGGTTATGGTGGAGAGGGCTGTGGAGGAGTGGTAGTAAGTGTCAGGCTGTGCTTGCTCATCAAGTCGGAGGGTTGGCATGTGTTTCACTGAAGAACTGGCACCCATGGGTCAGAACACAGGCACTCACTTTATGAAAGATGGGTGGCTTTGGGGGGCACAAGCCTACAAAAAGAGGGCATAACAGGTGTGAGGAGGTGTGCATCCAAGAAGGATCCTAGGTATATAAACAAAAAGAAGAAAACTCTCCTGACTTCCTGCAGGGGCCCACAGTCCCCAGCTCCAACCTCCCATCCCTGGTATCCTTGGACATTGAGAAGTGGTGGGAATGAATGAGTCTTTAGGGGATTCCAATGAAATAAAAAACAATGTATCTTTCATATATAAAGTAAATGAAATGCAATCAGAAAGACATATAACTTATGGGAACACTTTAATATAATAACAAATAATCTGTCTGCAGGCCAAAAACCTTTTAACTGATGCATCCATCTGTAGGTCAGAAAACATTTTCAGCCTTTCTAGACACTGGTTTTCATATTCCATACTACAAAGATGAGGTTTTATATCCAATATGAATTCTAAAAAAATAGGAAAAGAAGTTGAATTAACTTTAATAGTCTTTAAGGATTCAACATTTTATGTTACTGGTATTTAAAAGAAGTCAGCAAAATATAAAAGGCAGGGTATGATCCCAAGGCATAGTTCATTCGTTTTCCGAATTCATTCAGCACTGTGTTATGTCTTTCTAAGTGTATACAGCAGTTTCAGTTAGTCATTGTGCAGTCCCCCATGACAAATAAGTATACATTTATACCTGGAGCAATCTACTGTTGCTATATTTCCCTGCATGACTAATACTGATAAACTTGCATGTAAATTATTTCTGAAAAAAAATCTGATTTTTTTTTTTTTGAAATGAGTACATGAGTATAATATCCTATGCTTGCTATGACTCAGATAAACTAGTAGTGTCATTCCTTGCAAAAGTGATGGATACTGGTTGTAATCTACCATCTGTTTCAGAGTGTGTAGGGAAAAGACCGTCTCACCCACAATGGCTCAGTGGCTTGTGACATAGATGAGCTAATTTCAGTCATTTAATGTCTGTTGCTTTCATTTTACTATGTCACATCTAGCTGGCAAAGGAAACCAGAATTGTTCAAAGAATTTACAATGTGACTGTAAATCATTTTTAAAAGAATGACCTCAGATGTGTACCCTCAAGGCAGAAAAACATTTAATTGTCTTGAAAACTTAAAGTGCCATTCATTACTGCTGCAGTATGTAATAGGCACTTATGGATAGAATGAGGCAGTTGTGCTTTATACAGTGTTACGTTTTCAGAAGACAAAGCTTGGTAATAAAAGCGTTTCTTTGCAATACAGCTATCAAAGGCAGACAGTGCCAGAGGTTTACAGATATAACACAAACTTCAGTAGACAAAGAACAGCTCATTTACTAACACAGCACGGTACGACATATGCAAAAAATTGACAATTCCTTATCACACCTGAAAGCAGCACTCTGGCAGGCATATATGGGGACAATGGCTATGCAGGGCAAAAACACAGGGAAACATAATTAATGATATGCATTCACTGTTAATTTACTTATATGCGGAACTGCATTGTTAAACAGGCCCAGATGTACCTAGATCAGTGGGAGCCTGACACCACACAATAGATGTATGTCAGATATTTGAAGGAGTAACAGGAATGCATTAGGGGAATCCAAAGTACCCAGAAGCAATAAGGGCAGTGCTGAAAGAGTATAAAGTAAAGTTCAGAAAAAGGATACTTTCTAAATTACTTTATAAGAACATCAGTTTGACACTGAAGTTGAAATTCCAGATACCTTTAACTGTTTTTTAGCCATTTTACCTGTTTTCCTGTTTCACTGTTTCAACTGTTTGCTGTTTGAGAATGTTTTCCTGCACTTTTTATTTTCTAGTGCTTGTGTATTTATAGCATAGGCTAGATTCAGATTAGCTGAATCTAGACTATCTGGCATTATCCGAGCATTAAAATCAACCACTCTTGTGGCAGAAGAGTATAGCAAAGGACCCATATGAGTTGGAGATTGCAGGAATAAGGCTCAGTACTGAGTATTTCCATTGGCAAGCTTGCTTGAAAATTGTTTAACTTAGCTTGTATTTAGGGAGCACAACTGCAAGGGCCTGTACTCAGGTTACAGGAGCTGTTCTAGGATTGGTGTGCTCTCTCTCATCTCTGGAGTGAATACAGACAAAATCCAAGGTCTCCTTTGAAATCTACAGAAAAATAAGTATTTTATTCACTGTACTTCACTTTTAAACTGTGTATTACTGAATTGCCACCTACTTTTAACAGTTTTTTAGCAGTTTTAACTGTTTTGCTGTTTCACTGTTTCAACTGTTGGCTCTTTGAGACTGTTTTTCCTGCACTTTGTATTTTCTAGTACTGGTGTATTTTATAGCTTAGGTTAGACTCCAATTTGCTGAATCTAGACTAGTTGGCATTATCTGAGCACTAAAACCAGCCATCTTAAATTAAGAGGACCCCCTACACCCTTACAGCAGAAGAGTGTAGCAAAGGACCCATCTGAGTTGGAGACTGTTGGAATAAGGCTCAGTATTAAGTATTTCCATTGGCCAGCTTGTTTTAAAATTACTTAACTTGTTTCAAAAAAATGATTTTCACAGTTGCTACATAAGCGCCACGTTTGCATGGGTTTGCACCTGTTTTAACACAGCTCCACAGAGTTTGGTGACCAGCCACTGCTCTTCTATCTTCATTGGAGGAATCTGAGATATCTGTTTGAGCATAGAGCACCTTTGAGCAGCACCACACAGTGGAGGTAACCACTGGCAGTTATAGATGCAAAAGCGAAAGTAGATTTATTTTCCCTCAGAGGTTGCCAGTGCTCCAACTGAGGAGTCCCTTAAACTGCACTTAGCTGCTCGGAGCTGGGCTTTCTACAACATTTGCCACTTTAACTGAAACCTCCTAATCCCTAATAGTCTTATACACTTTGAGAGCCCCAAAAGTATAGATCCAGCATTAATCCCTCAATTAAACCACATACTTCCTCATTAAAGTAAGCAAATTTACACCTAGTATTATGGATGGTCAGTTCTCCTCCATTTCTCCTGCCAGCCTGATTGACATGAGTATCCTGAGGCAGTGTAGCAATTGCCTCAAGTACACTAACAACCCACTACTCCTAAACCACTCAATCTCAATTTGTGAGTGATGCATATACACTAAGAATTTGGAATGCTGTCTCAGTCACAGAACAGTGACACTGAACAGATTGTCAGCCCACAGACTATACCTCCTGCACAAACCACGCTCTCAACATATAAACCATCCGATGCGGAGGTACTCACCAGAAATTTACCTAAACACCAGAGACCTCCAAAACACAAACATGCTACACCTAATACAGTAACTACAGCACTCAATACACACAAAACCAGAAGCACAAGTGTCTCACCAAACAAGCCCCTAAGGCAAAGCACATCTAAACCAAATTTTTTGGTCATAAGTGATCCATAGTGAGACACACATATGTCCCACTCACCAGGCTGAACAAGGGGAAGGTTACAGTTGGCTGTCTGTCAGGTGCCAGGATCCGCCAGATCACATGTGCACTTAAGTTTCTCCACAACAAGTTTCATTATGACTCTGTCATAGTTCATGTTGGTGTGAATGACTTGAGAAGTACCTCCCTGGACTATATGAAGAGAGACATGGCTGAGCTCTCTGAATATGTGTCTGAGACAGGCATGTCCCTAGCCTTGAGAAGCATACTACATTCACCTAAGATGATACCACAAGATAAACAAAAAATTATTTGCTTCAACAATTGGCTTAGTTTCTGGTGTCATTCTAAGGGGTTCCAGTACCTGGCAGCCTGGGATGACATGGTAGATAGACCATGCTGCTTTGCCACAAATGGTCTTCATTTGTCACCTCTGGGATTTTGGTTACTGGATAAGGCTCTTGCCTCCCCCATAGTGCTTTTTTCAGGCAATGTCACTACAACAAAATTTCCCGACATAAAACTATCTTCAAAAAGCAACCTCAAGGTTAAGCTGCTAAACGCTAGGAGTCTAAACCTAAAAATGCACTCACCAGAAACAGCCATCACCTTAGAAGATGCTAAATTCTGTGCAGTCACAGAGACCTGGTTTAAGGCCACAGAAAGTACCCCGGCCATACCAGGTTATAATGCCTTCCATGCATTCAGACCACAAACTGAAAGTGCTAGAACTAAAGGAGGTGGAGTATCAATATTCATCAAAGATAAATACACCTCTAGATTGGTTAAACAAAAGGATTCCTTTGAACTAATCCAGGTCCAGTTGATGGTAGGTAAGACCCCTCTCCATGTTATTGCTAGTTATAGGACCATTTCCATGAACCAGGATACCCACACTGCATACTTGGATATACTTGAATTGCCAGATACAACAAAACACCCTGGTTTTAGGTGACTTAAACTACTCATCCATAGATTGGGTAAATTATACATGTACTAACACACTTGCCCAAAGACTGTTGCACTTCATCAACTCCAGTGCCCTGGACCAGTTGGTTGACACCTCCACAAGGGGCTCAAACATTCTGGATCTGGTGCTCACTAACATGGGTGATTGTTGCACCACCCCATGTGTGCGAGCGTCCCTAGTGAGGTTTGATCATAAATCAGTCTCATTAGAAGTAACAATAACATCTGAACCCCCATTAGCAGCAACTAGACTAAAACACTTCTCCAAAGCCAACTACAACTTAATACATGACAGCATTAATAGCTTCATAGCCCCTTCCCTCACTGATGGCATGGACACCTATACTGTGATTTACACCAATGCCTTGTATAAGCATCTATACAAATGTATTGACCCAGCCATGCCTGATAGGACCAAAACAAGATCTTCAAGAAAGAATAAGCCTGCCTAGTGGACATCCACCATTAACAGCTTATACAATAAGAAAAAGAAACTGCTGTCCAAGAGCAGGAAAGAACTGTCTCTGAATTGGAAGCATTCCCTCCTTGGCTTAAACAAGCAAATAAGGCACCTCATAAGGCAATCTAAGTCTAACTATGAATCCAAATGACCCTCCTTTGCTAAGGATAACTATAAGGCCTTCTTTAGATAAAGGAAAAATGCAGATCTGCACAGAACTGATTGTTAATGGCACCACATATACTGAGCCCACAGAAATAGTCAACCTGCTAGCTGACAGGTTCAGTGAAAACTTCTCCTCCCTGTCCCCACCACATATCCCCCAAAGCATCACTACCACCTGCCCTTCACCTAATATCTCCAAGGAGCAGGTCATAAACCCACTCTCCAAAGCCAAAAACACAGCCTGTTTGGGACCTGACAATATCCCAGGCTGCATTCTAAATGGATTAAAACAGGAACTAGCTGCACCACTGGGTACTCTTTGTAACCACAGTCTAAGCAGTGGTTTTGTACCTGCTGAAAGGAAAACAGCAACCGTCATCCAGTTACATAAAGGAAGTACCTCCTCTGACCCTGGGAACTATATACCCATAAGCCTGACCAGCCTAATCTGCAAGTGTATGGAAAAAATAACCATGGACCTTATCAACAGAAATATAAGAGACCTTCAAACGTTCAACCAGACCTGACCCAGTTTGGCTTTTTTAAAGGGAGATCCTGCCATTTGAACTTGGTGGACTTCTTTGAGACAGTCACCAAAGCCTTGGATGAAGGCAAATCTGTGCATATGGCCTATGTGCACCTGGCCAAGGCCTATAACACTATTCCCCACTCAGGCATCATTGATAAATTCACCTAGCTGGAGCTCAACCCATATATTGTCAGGTGGGTTGCAAACTGGCTCACCAATAGAAAGCACACAGTCAAAATAGGTGACTCTACCCCCACTAGCAGACCAGTGGTGTGCCACAGGGATCAGTGCTGGGGCCCCTATTGTTTATAATCTACTTCTTGGATGTACATGCTAAAACAAAAGGTCTATGTCTGACAAAGTTTTCTGATGTTTGAAAGTTGGGTGCAGTCACTGAGTCCCCAAACGATGTCAACATCCTACAAGAGGGACTTCCACAGACAAGCAACTAGTGCCAAAGTGATGGGCTAAAACTCACTGCAAAAATGCATTATCATCCCCTTCAGCAAGGGCAACATCCCTGCAGATTACCGCATTAATAACAACACCCTAAGCATGCAATCAGTGATGAGAGATTTGGGCATATAGGTTGACAGCAACCTTTCCTTTGACCACCACATCTTCACAGTGGTAAAAAGGCTTTCTACATCATGCATCTCAATTTCCACTGATTGCCTCTCTGTTTTTTTGCATTCCACCTGGTTTACACCCCTTGTGCTATCTCCCTCCCCAATATTAAGTCTATATTAGACTCCTGCTGAGCATGGAGCCATCTTTAAATTTCTAGTCTCCCAAAATTTCTAGTCTCCCACCAGGACATACGTGCTCTTCAGCAATTACATTCTGCTTACTGGTAAGCCATTAGACCTCAGGAATTTGTTGAAAGTGTTCAGATTTGTAAAGTGATACTTACTTTTTTCTCTTGTCTTGGTGGGCTCTGCCCCACTATGTTTGCCCTCGCTAACGCTCAGGCTCTCTCCGCTCCCCTGACCTGCCCCCTATTCCCTCCCACCCCCACTACCTCTACATTTATAGTAATCACAGCCACACCCACAGCTCACCCTCACATCACCTCCACCAATCATAGCTCCTCAAGTCATATCACATTATACCACACCAACTTGCTCCACACTAAATACTCCCAATCATTCCCACTAGGAATTATTTACATCACCCACACTACTTCCCCATCCATATATAGTGTAACTCTATAATTCCTATTCAGACTCCTCACCTAGAACCAACTTAAACTTTATAACCATGACTATCACACAACTAAGTCTAGTCTGTCTTCTCATAATTCTTTACAACACCACAAGTTATCACTCTAGCAATATCCCTAAACTTAGTAGTACAACACTACATTATGCACTCTGATATACAGACACCACACATTATAATAATATCTGCCCACAATTGTTCAAGAACTACATAACAGACCAATTCAGAACTAAACACATATGCTCTCATTCCTACTCCAAAAAAACACAATACTTTCTCACACTCCTCACCAAGCTCCAACATCTGTATCACCATTTTAACAGCAGGCTCACCATAAGTGGGGATATCCACCCCAACCCAGGCCCAAATCCATCCTGTACAACACAAATGTCAGAACATAACACCCCCACTTTCTTCATCCCTGGGCAAATCAACAACAGCAGCAAAATGAACCATCTTGTAATGCTAAATATTAATATTAGAAGTATCAAAAATAAAATACCTGAACTCCAGGCCACAATGGCACACTACTCCCCAGACATAGTTGCTTTAACAGAAACCTGGCTAAATAAAAACATAGCTAACTCAGAAGTTCTCCCTACCGGCTACAATATCATTAGACAAGACAGACCACTTCATAAAGGGGGTGGAACTGCCTTACTATACAAGTCCAACTTAACTGTCCGTCAATTACCAAACTCCTACCCCTCCCCCAATAATTGGGACATACTTGTCTCACAACTTCAACTTCACCCTAAAAAGGTCATCACCACAATTGTGATCTATATTCCACCTGGTAATACACTTGCTACTCTTGAAGACTTCTTATTCTAGTGTTCTGCCACATACTCACAAGAAACCCTTATTCTGGAGGACATCAACCTAGATTGGTTCACCTATATATCAGAACCACCAAGTAATCTAATAACTCTCCATGGCTACAAGCAGCTAGTCCAAATTCCAACTAGATGTGATAAAAAATATAAAAGGGAATCCATCCTTGACTGGGTCCTAACTAACAACCCCACATTGTACCCTCACACAGGCAGTCTCCCAGACACCTTAAGTGACCACAACATAATATACTTTATACGTAGTAGAACAAGCATATGCAAAACCACTAACTATATATACACTAGAAACACAAAACATTCTCTCCAGAGGTCCTCAACACTTTACTCTGTAACTGTGACTGGACCCCCCTAAAAACCCTCCCACTTGACCAGGCTGTAGCATATTTCAACAAAACATTTCTACAACACCTAGACGCTGTCGCTCCATTGCGCAAAATCAAGGTTAGAACTTCTACAACCCCCTGGCTCAGTAAAGACACCAAACAAATCCTCAAGCCCAGAGGCACTGCCTGGCTTTACTATCAAAAAACAAAGAAACACAAAGCCTAACTAAGTACCAAGAACTGCGCAACTGTGCAAATAAATGCATTAGGCTGGACAAAAAATCCTACTACACAACCTTACAAACTAAATACCAACACAACCCCCAAAAATCTTGGAAAAAATGTAAACCAACTACTAAAATCAACCAACCACCCCTGACACTAAAGTTCCCATCGAAACACAATTCAACTCCCACTTTGTGAACTCAATTCTATCCTTAGTATCACATGACAGTTCCTTTCTCACTATCCCCCCCCCCACCACAAATAACACTAATACAAGCTTTACCCTCAAAACAGTTTCCACCACTTCAATCAAAAGCATGCTCTCCAAACTAAAAACCTCATCAACAGCAGCCGACCTACTCCCCAACTATTTCTTGACACTCACAGCAGATGCTATTGCTATCCCAGTCTCCACTCTCATAAACAGATCAATTGTTGAAAACTATGTGCCCAAACTCTGGAAAATATCCTATGTTACACCCATACATAAAGGCGGGACCTCCACTGAACAAAATAACTACAGACCCATTGCTTTACTCTCCCCCCTGGCCAGAATCCTAGAAAAATGCATCCATACCCAGATGCTAAACTATCTCCTAGACAACAACATCCTGTCACCTACTCAGCATGGTTTCAGACCTGCCCATAGTACCACTACAGCCCTCCTCTGCTTCACAGACACAGTAAACCATCTCAAAAATGAAGGCCTACAGGTGTCAACTCTTTTTTTGGATATGTCCAAAGCATTTGACACAGTCTCACGCCAAATCCTGCTAAACAAACTAAACCAATATCGCCTATCAAATTCCACTCTTACCTGGTTCCAAAGCTACTAAACTGACAGGTACCAAGCTGTAAAATGGGAAATCTCTCTCTCTCCTCAGCTGCCCATAACTATAGGAGTCCCCCAGGGTTTTATCTTAGGACCACTACTATTCACAGTCTTCACAAATGACCTCCATACCTCCACATAGCATGCATCTGTCATTCAGTATGCAGATGACACTGCCTTAATCTGTGCTGCACAAAACATTCCCACCCTCCTGCAAACAACTCAACTAGCATTCTCTGATGTTGATAACTACCTTACCAAAGCCCAACTTATCCTCAATGCAAAGAAAACTCAGCTTATGATTCTAACCAGTTCTAACAAAAACACTGATAATAGTCAATTCACTATCTACTCCACAAATGCTACTCCAATCACTCCAGTGGCACAGGCTAAGCTACTGGGAATAACCATAGACTCCCACCTAAAATTTGATAGTCATCTCAACTTAACTATTAAAAAAGTACATGCCAAACTGGGATCACTCTACCGTATCAAACCATTTCTTACCAACAACACAAGATCAGCCATTGCTCGCTCTCCCAACTTCTATTCACCCTACTCTATGCATCTTCCATTCTGACTAATCTCAACAAAACTGAACTAAGCAAAATGGAAGCCGGCTATAACAGAATTGCCTGCTTTGCTGAAAATTGCTCATATAGAACTCATCACTGTACTGCTTTGAGACAGCTGCACTGGCTTGAACTGCCCAACCTCCTAACTTACAATCAGCTCTGCCTCTGTCATTATATCTATTACCTCCCCAATAAGTGTCCTGCCCTCAAAAACATAGTACAACATCACTCAGCCAAAAGGCCTCTTAGATCATCAAGCAAACTACTGCTAGAAGTCACCAACAGCTACAATAGCTTTGGAGACACACTATATAGTAGTTCAGTGGCTAAAAAATGGAACTCTCTCCCCACTAGCATAGAAAACACATCATCCAAAGCCTCCTTTAAAAACCTCATTAGGCAACATCTCAAGCAAAGTTGGCAGTGCCATGATTGCTCCCCAGGCTAGTGAAAGCGAATAAGGTGCACATACTAAACCTAGAGTACTTGATAATAGTTTTCACTCTTACTCACAAACACTGGCTAATATACAATGTATGTACCGTACCTGTGTACTATGTATGTATTCTACCTATGTTCCAAATTTCAGCTGTACACCGCAAATCTATTAATTACCTTTATTTTTAAATTAATATATTTTTGTTTGTTCTCTCCACTGTAACTGTTGATGTGCCGCATACCACTGTAAAAACATGTCTTTTGTAATTTGTGTGTATACTGATCATGTCTAACTAAATGTATCTGTGATTTTTCATTGTGGAGCTTTTCTCCCCGGGCCTCTGCTGAAAAAGGGCCTTTTTGGCTCAGTCAGACACCCCCGGTTAACAAATGTAAAATAAATAAAAAAAATAAAATAAAATAAGTAAGGGCATTGCATCTAGAACAAAAGAGATTATAACCCCCCACACACACACACACACACACACACACACTCCTCACTCATCAGGCCAATAATAAAGTACAATGCTACCTTTGGTATGTACCTTACCAGGCACCTGAAGCAATTTGAAAGACCTCAAAGGTTTCTTACAAAGAAAATTCAGGGTCTTCAGCATATGTCATATGCTGACAAACTGAAATCACTGTCACTATACTCTGTGTCTTATAGACTACTTAGAGGCGACCTCTGCATTGCATATAAAGCAATCTCAGATCCTGTTCTAATGGAAATATTACACATTCATAAATCAAATGACATAAGATGCACTCGTCTAGGGAACTCAACCTAGTATGTGACATCAACAGGACTTGCTGGAGAGACAGATGTGTTTCACAGAGGTTACCTGTCCTTTGGAACAAACTTCCAATTCAGGTGAAGCAGAGGCCCTTGCTAACCCTATTTAAGCATAATTTGGATGGTTGAATGGGAAACCGCAAATTCACCCTGGGAGTTTCACCTGTGTCCCTCTTGGACAGGGGCAGTAGTTGTTGACTTAGTTTTGCTTAATACCTTGATATTTTTGGGAACAGGGGTTATACCTGGCTAGGCTTGTAAGGGCCCTAGGGCCATTAGCCTATTAACCTCCTATGATCCTATATTTCTCATTGTAAAATGACTACCTAAGGCTCTTCCTACAATGCAAATGAGACAGTTCCCGTTTTCTTATCAAACTGTATATACCTAGTGCCCTGTTGTTCAAAATAAACACTGCAGCACAAGTATTCAATATACCAAGCATGAGCTATCAGTAAGTAATAAACTATGGCAGGGCATTTATTACAGTACTTAAATGCATGACTTTGGGGGACATAATAACTGAAGACAATCACCAAATATAAACTAACCACTGTAAATTACATAAATGTATGCTAAAAGCCCATAATAACATGGCTTGAAGCAGTTATAAAATCTTTTTAGGTAGGAATTAGTTGAAGACAGTAAGTCTACAAAGCTGTTTGACCTACCTACTTATCTGTCTATATCTTTCTCTATCTATGTGAATGTATCTGTCTGTCTATCTAGCTATCTATTTTGTGTATTAATGCATCTGTCTAGTTATCTAGATATCTAGCCATCTACCTGTTTATCTAATCTACCTTTCTATTTATCTGTGTGAAAGCCTGTCTCTGCATCTCTCTACCTACCAATCTATCCATCTGTTCATCCACGTGTGAAGGCTATGTAGTGGGTTGCCCTACTAGAAATCATTTACAGCCACTGCAAGTGGTTCAAAAAGAAATATAAAGTCATTACAACAGAAAATACAAAGCAAAAAACACTTACAATTGAAAATATGTAGATAAAATCATTCATCAGTAATGTTCACCAAATTAATGAATTTGAAATGTTGTTTTTACTGAGGCTTAATGCATGACTGAATAAATAAAAGTTATGGATACTCTCAGTAATACTGGACCTGTGAGCAAATCTCCAGCTGCTGGACCAGATAGGACTGATGTCACAGGTGTTAAGACCAATCAGCACATAAAACTTTCCCAGGATGATAAAGTCTACTCACAATCCCACAATGCACAGCTCCTTCACAATACTATATTTTGATCTGAGAGGTTTCTCTTAATAACCATGAAAAGATACCACCAAACCAGAAAAGAAACAGGAAGAACTTCAGGTCACATCTGACTTCTAATGCTTTGCAAAGGTGTTCAGAGAAGTGCAGGAAGCAATCATGCACGGATATATTAAAGAAGGTGGTCATGAATGCAGTAACATTTCTGGTAAAAAGTGGCCCCACTTGTCATAATAGATGACAGTACAACTTGAAAGCCATTTGGAAAAACATTGTTTGATAACCTTTTTGTCTGTGTGTCCTTTGGTGAAGGAAATAAAGAGTGGATTATCTATTTCTTGTAAGTTTAGCCAGCCTCATAGTGTCTGAGTTGTCTGTGTACATCCCTACTGTGAGAAAGATGTTCTTTTTGTTTAAAGTACTGCAAGAAGAAAAGTGGCAAATAAACTCACTAGTTTAGCCTTGTTTCTATAATTTCTTTATGTATTAAGGATGAAATGGCAGACAGTTCTTTCTTTATGAAAGATTAGTTGGGGGGTCACAGATAAGACATGTTACTCAGACTTTTACAAGTTTGAAATAGCTGGCATTAGTCATTCAGGATAAGGATTGTTATTCTGTTGAAGCTGCATGCTAAAAGGGAGGAAGCATGATCTTTTCTGGCATAAATTAAATATCTGAAGTGAGAACAGTGCTCCTCACTGGTGGCCAAAAATAGAGATATGCTTCAGGGAAAGGCCTTGCAAACTTTAAGCATAGCTAAGGGTTTCAGGTTTTGACCATTATGGAAGTTAGAAATACCAGCCAAATGGACTGTGTTAGACAATTAGCTAAGCTGACCATTAAAATGCTCCATATGGTAATGATATACTGGCAACATTAGTGAGGGAAAGGAACCCTGTATTTCTGGAGGAAACATGTATTGAAAATCTGTTCCAGTCCTCCCTAAAAGTCTTCTGAGTAGAAAGCTTTATTGAATAGAATGTGACAGAAAGCACTACAGCATAGAATTCTTCATACCTGGCAAGTAGTTAATCTGGAGCAACCAGGCTATTAGTTAGAGAAACTGCGAATTCAGATGGGCTCCACCAGATGGGTGAGTCATCAAAAACTTGTGACAAAGAAGTCAAAATAGAGAGGCTAGAATAGAAACATAATAAATGGTAAAGCATGGGAAAAGGAAATAAAATCTGTCTGGGTCAGTAAGGAGCTATCAGAATTACTACTGCTACTGATTACTGGCATTAAGAATAAACTTTGTCATTATCTGAAGCAGAAGGAAGGGACAGATAAGTTCTCTGTGCCAAGCCTGTGTTAATGTACTTTTGCTGTTTCTCTTGGGAGGAGGATTGAATAAGAAATACCTTTGACACATGGAGATTATGGGAAGGAAAAGAGATTACTGATGGTGTGACCCCACTTCTTCAGTATCATTTGGAGAGGTACTTAAGATCAAATCTTTACACATTGGTACATACTTGCTTCATCTGTTTCACAGGCACTTCACTTCTTCTGCAATATAGACAACAGATAATTGATTTTGTAATAAAGTTTTTAACAATTTCTGTTGTATGAAAGGCTTTCTGCATGGCCCACCTCATAAATAAGGGTATTTCATCAAGGAACAAGGAGGTCATAATATCCCTGTACTCCTCCCTTATTATCGAGTACAGTGCCCCCTTCGGCATGTACCTTGCCAAGCACATGCAGCAGTTGGAAAGACCACAGAGGTTCCTGACCAGGAAAATCCAGGATCTCAAATGCCTTTCCTATACAGATAGGCTAAAAGCTCTGTCCCTCTACTTAGTCTCGTACAGACTGCTCAGAGGTGACCTGTGTCTGGCGGGTTCTTATTAGTACAACGAAAACGCATTTTGTCGAATGTGTTTTCTTCGACACATGTAGAGCGAACAGGCAAAACAGCGAAGCGGCTGTTCAGTGAATTCTTTCCCTGGGAAAGAAGTCGCTTCACCGCTTCGTTGTTTTGCCATGTTCTGAAGTGTAGTGTGGTCCCTTGTCCAGTATAGCTCCCGAGCGTGATTGTGCAACAGTTACTGACCTTAGGGCTAGGGTGTGGGTTAAGGTAAGTGCATATGTATGAAAGTGTTTACTGTTTTATATTTTATGTTAGATGTATGGTTGAGTTACGTGTGTATGTGTTTTCAGTTGTTTACTTTTGTTTTGGGGGGTAGAATTAGGGTTAAGGTAAGTGTGTATGTGTTTGGAACTGTTTATGTAAATGTGCGAGAGTTACTGACCTTAGGGTTAGGGTGTGAGTTAAGGTAAGTGCATATGGTTTAAAATGTTTACTGTTTTTTTTTTTCGTTAAATGTATGGTTGGGTTATGTGAATATGTGTATTTAGTTATTTACTGTTTTTTGGGGAGGCATAATTAGGAGTAGGGTATGTGTGTATGTGTTTGGAAGTGTTTAATGTTTCTTTTTTGGGGGGGTTGGAACAGTGATTTCTTTCCCTAGGAAAGAAATCGCTGTTCTGGGGTTTTGACATTTTCAGCTTTCGCTGAAAATGTGTTGATGAAACATCGTTCGCTGTTTTTAGCATTCAATGTTGCAATATAGACCTGTGTCTGGCATACAAGGCCATTTCAGACCCAGCCTTGATGGAGTTGCTGCATATCTGTAAGACAAACTTCACTCATGCAACCCGCACGCAAGACCTTAACCTGGTCTGTGACATTAACGGAACTTGTTGGTGGGATAGATTTGTGTCCCAAAGACATCTGTGGAACTGGCTCCCTCTCCATGTTAAGCAGAGTACCTCTCTAGCCCCCTATAAGAGGAACCCGGATGACTGATTGGGAAACAGAAAATATACCCCTGGGATCCCACCTGTGTCCCTGCTGGACAGGAGAAACAGGTGCTGACTTTGAGGGAACATGGGCAAAATTCTTGGCTAGGCTTATAAGGGCCTCCGGGCCAATAGCCTAGTATTATCCTATGAACCTATGAACCTATGAAGGTGCATTCACAGTTACTCATAGTCTCTCAGTAGGGCATATAGGAATAAGATTGTCCTTGTATGTAGATGACCATACAACCTCTGGATTGTTCAAATGAACGGAGATGTGGCCATATAGAATCTACTCTTGCAAAGTTATGAGAAAAAAAAAGGACTGTTTTCACCTGTATGACATTGATGTGGGTTTCTGTTCCTGATTAGATCAAATATCTAATGCTGTACATCCCTGAAAATGAACCCCCCCATATGTAAGAGTTTGCCTCTTTTCATGCAATAACATTAAGGAATTATATGTTTCTGAACTAAACAGAAGTACATGGGCAGGAGGCTACACCCTGCAAATATGAATAGGGCTATGAAAAGAAGATAGGTGCCAGTAGAACAGATATCTGTGGCACAAGTGCCTGTCCATCTGATGACAGCTAGAACAGCTTTAGAGAGGGGGACATCAGTGGGAATGGTGTAGATGGAACCACCTACTGCACTAATATCAGTTAAACCAGTGTCCATCCAACAAGAATCAGTGGGACTGATGCTTGGGGGTATCTGGGAATTTGATAGCAGATACTGAGATCCGAAGCTCAGTCAAGAACAGAGAACAGAGAACAGAGTTGTATAGTTGTGAATGGTTGCAGCCAGCCTGTCATACACTATCATTGATGGAATAGGGTCCACCAGATAAGAAAAGGAGAGGCTAGTATATAAACCCCAGTGAAGGATGAGATGCCAAAATGAGGATGGAGCGTAGAGAAAAAATGACTCAGGTCTATAAAGAGGAACATCCATGACTTAGACAGTGATTTCATGGGTTTTAAGCTCCATCTTCCTCTCCATTATTTACATAATGTTTCAGACTTTAAATGGACATTATATGTTGCAAAATGTCAGCTTGGTGCTTGACATACTGGCCTGTAATGTTTCTCAGTTTGTTTAAATGAACTATTCCTTCCTTATTTGAGGGCTTAGAAGGTTTTATTTGAGCAATGTTACAAGAGGCCTTGCTGTAGCCTGTATAATTTTTAGTACATTGAGTAATTTTATTGATGAATAATGTTTTGGTTAAATTTTAGCCCTGAGATTTTCCCAAATTGATTCATAGCATTTATAATATGTTGTATAGAAATGTCTATATCACTAGAAATTAGTAAAATATCATCCACAAATAGTTGGATTTTTGGACAGTATTCCTCGTTTAAGTAAAATCCTTTTATGTTTGTATCTTTTCTAATATATGAAGCAAAAGGTTCACCCAATAGGGCGAATAATAATGTGGACATCGGGCATCCTTGTCTACTCCCTTTCTGAATTCTTAAAGAAGATGATAAGCATGAACCAATTTTAACATTTCATTGTAAATTTTAATACTACGTTAGCAAAATCTGGGGGAAAATTATCAACCATCCAAAATTTTATGTAAATAAGACCAACTAATGGAGTCGAACACCTTGTCTATATCCAAACTTATAACAGTTAGTTGCTGCTTAGTTTTGTTTACAATATCTATTGTTGTTGTGTCTTTCGGCTTTTCCCAGTTAGGGGTTGCCACAGCGGAACTCCGGTCCGCTAACGATTGGCAGTTAATTTTTACTTGCTGAGTTGTCGGCCCTAACGCACAACCTTCAACGAAGGTACGCCCATTCACGCATGTCTCCACAGTAGACGCTCTAGCCGAGAATTGAATGGAACAACGCCTATAATTTAATAAGATTATCATAGACCTTCCTATGTAAGATAAAACCTGCTTGGTCATAATGCATTAAATTAGGTAGTGTATTCTTTAATCTCTTAGCCAAGATGGACATAAAAAGTTCATAATCAATGTTTAATAAGGAAATAGGTCTGTAGGATGCACATGATTTGGGTTCTTTACCCTCTTTCAGAATAGGAGCAATTATTGAGTACTTCCAAGAAGGGGGGAATATTAATTCTTGTTTAACCATGAAGAAAGTATTTAATAAAATCTTTATTATGTAATCTGGTAGATAGGATTATCCAATCCAATCCTGGGGCTTTATTGTCCTTTAGGTTTTTAATTTGTTCTTTCACTTCTGCTAATATTTGTTTATTTAGAATGTTGTTTTGTTGATTTGACAACTTAGTATTTATATTTTCCTGAAGAAATGTATCTACTATATTCTCTGTCTCTAGAGGTGGAAGTGTGTCATTAATTGTTCTATAATATATTTTAGATGCTTCTAATATACCTCTTAGATCAGTTGTTCTTTTAATTGAGTTATTACTCCTATATTTGATTTCATTGATATAATTTTGTGGTTCCCTATTATATGATCAAAGACACATTCTTTCGAATCCGTCTTGATCGTACTTGAAAGCACGAAATGGCAAAATACCTTAACGGAATATAAGCAAATTCTTTCCCTGGGAAAGAAAACCCTTGGTCTCCTTTGTTATTTTGCCATTTTCATCACTGTAGTGCGATCTTGGAGTTGGTATATTTAAGTAGGGGGTGGGGGGCATAGCCCCCCACATTGGAGGGTGTCGGGAGCAACCCCCCCCCCCCACACTTTATATAATGTTTTAAAAAAAAAATTTTATTTTTGGAACAGCAATTTTTTTCCCTGGGAAAAAAATTGCTGTTCTAAGTGTTCGGGATTATAAGCTTTTGCTTACATGGGGTCGATAAATCAGCATTCGCTTTTTTAAGCATTTGCTGATTTAATACAGACCTGACTTTGTTTACTGCTTTGCTTGGATTGATAGGCAATTTATGTAAATGTCTAAGGTTTACAGAATAGGATTGTAATTTTAGCTTTTCTAAGTTTATAGCAACTTTGTGATTTAATATTTCTAAGTATTTTTGATTTAAGTTTGATATGTCCATATGTACTGCTTTATCATTTGATTTTAAATTTAGTTTCAACTTATCTATTTTGATTTGTAGTTCTGATAGTTCTTTGGCCCATTCTTTTCTTTTTTGAAGGTACCAGGCTTTAACTCTGCCATACAGGTAAACTTTTAATGCATCCCATAATATAATGTCGGTTACCTCTCCACTGTTGTTGATTTCTACAAATGTATCTATTTCTTTTAGAATCCATTCTCTAAAGCCTTTTATTTTTGTTATATATGCTGGTATTCTTTGTAAAATTATCAAATCATTATTCTTCACAGCAAAACTAAATAAAAAGGCATTGTGGTCAGAAAGTGGGCATGACATTATTAAGACATCACTTATTTTTGAATAAAGGATGTTTGAAATGAAAATCTTGTCAATATTTGTTTGTGTGCCAAATTTGAATGAATGTGTATAGTTAAGTGAATTTTGTAATCTTAAGTTGTATATGTCGCTGAGATTCACTGAGGCAATAAAATTATTTAGTTTCTTAGCTTGTGTTGTTAATTTAACTTTACCGCTTCTAGAAGTATCTTTATCTGTTAATAAGCAATTGAAATCTCCCGCCAATATAATTTTCTCTTTGCATATAATGTAATGGTATCCAGATATTTATTTACATATTTAGTTCCTAACCCAGGGATCCAATAAGAATTTACCATGTAGCATTTCCTATTAATTTCCAGCACCACTAAAGTTAACATGCCATCCTTATCTGAAAATGAGTTTAATATTTTAGGCTTTATGTAAGTGTTATTCTACAGTATAAGAGTGTCTCTCCTTTTGGATTTATAACAAGAATCGGCAAGTACTGTATAACCGTTAAAGGATAGTTTCTGTAAATTTTTCTTCAATAAATGAGTTTCTTGTAAGAAAATTATCTGTGCTTTATACATTTTGATAAACTTAAGCAAACCAGCTCTTTTGATGTTATTATTTAAACCATTAACATTTAACGATAAGCATTTATAAAGCATCATGCACTTGAATTATATTTAGAACATCTATAATACATCTCATATGCAATAGCCTGAAATATCTCCTGGAATTATTTATCATGGATGAATCAAATTAATGACTTCTAAAACCAATAACTATATACACATACAATCATGGAACATAACGTTCCAGGTTTGGTTAAAAGTTTAACCAAACCACCCACTTTTCCCATCTAACATACCACTTACATCACAGTTAGCTGCTGCTTTAATCATATAAAGTATAAGTTGTAAAACATTTTTAAAGTAACCCGATCAAACATGAACTTAGGACATGCACTATTTAATCACAGTAGAACCATTTTCAATAGTGCATATAATCAGTCACACTATAACGTAACAATGTGAGGTCAAAGTCACCATATGAAACTTCTTGACGTGAGTCTCTAATAAAAACTTCTTATATTAATTATATTTAGTTCTCTTCTGTGTTTATAACCTTAGAAATATAATACTTATACATTTCCTGCTTTATACAATGTTAATACTCATGACAGAGAGAGAAAAAAACTACTGTTCTGTTGATATTGTTTAAACAGTTTAAAACTATGATATTTGTACTGACCACTAGTTGTATTTATTTATTTATTTATTTATTTATTTATTTATTTGTATTTATAGTCATTTATCAAATCTGCGTGTGTAGTCCTTTAATAAATCTGAATAATTTCAATATATCTTACAGTGCAACTAACATTGAGTGTAATGCATTTTATCAAGTACTTTGACATAACCTTATAAAAGATATGTCTGCTTAGTTACGTATGCAGTAATAATAAAGACCTGTATGTAACTAAACTTTATGTTCACTTCACATGCTGTCTGTTTATATAACCAACATTACCATTTTATTTTCATTTAAAGGCATTCTATCTGTCATTATCTTTACTTCCCACCTTCCTTCACTGTTTCTCATAAAGCAAAATCATACATTAGCTTTAATTTACTATTTTTAGCTCTAAGCTAGACAGATAGTCACAATGTTGACTCTCTAGTTTCTTTAGAATGTTTTTCTATAATAGTTCTGTACCTTTTAAAGCTTTTGAAGCAGGATTTCACTTAAAATTCACTTCTTTCCCTACTGAATTTTGTCTGTGGCTTTATTTCCACATTTTGAAGCTGTGCATGGGTTGAAAGGTCGTATCAAGTCACCATTCCGTGTTTTCTTGCTTCTAGCTTGTCACGGTCCAATTAAACTACACAGACACCCACAGACGTTTGACGACCTTTATTGTAATAGAAATGGAATAATGAATATAAAACTTTTATTGAAGCACATGAAAACATTCATTGCAACAAATATAATAACTGAACATAAGGGCAGCGTACCCACTCACCCTTGGATAAGCAGCATCCCCCACTTGCTCACTTATCACTGTAATCATAAAAGCAGCATCCCTGCCCACCTTAATATCACCATTTCATCCTTCCAATCCAAGGTATTCACCATCAATATCACTATCTCAAATTCCAATTTTCCTGCTGAGGGGGAACAGAAGAGGGTCAGGCCTGACAGGGCTGTTCCCACTCAGGCAATACCACTTTTCAGTAGATCCTCCGGCCTCAAACCCAAGTTAAGGTTAAATAAATCAAGCCCAAAGGCATTGAGATGAACTCCATCTGACCTATACCATACAGGATCCCTGTCCTCAAACTCCATATGCCGTATAGTATGCACCCCAATTTCTTTCAAATATATACCCAATGTAAAATTGACATACTTATGAGCCTTTTCCACCACTGCAAAATTCTTTGCCTCCCTCCAAACTAAATAGGGAATAATCTCAGACCAAATCAAAACCACTGATGGCTATATCCTTCTCAATGCTAACACATTCTCACAAATGTGATAAACCAACTGTTTTTTTGGAACTCTACCTAAATTATTCCCCCCTAAATGGATCAACAAAATCTGTGGCAACCCTCACTGACTCTGTAACCCAGTAAATACCTGCTCCACAGTAACCCTCCAACACCATGCCAGATGACCTTCAATCCAAAATAGTCCAGACCCAAATTAATTCCATTTTAGCTAACTGTCGCACGCCTAGCTGCCCAGTATACGAAAGAATGACCCAAGATGATGATCCTTCTGTTACCTAAAAAAAAACCTTTAAACAAAGCCTCAGACAAAGCTACTTAATATAAGTCAAAAAGGCAATGGAAGACCACCTTCCCACCCTCTAGATTACGTCTATCGAACTTCCTTCCTTCGCTAAATCTGATGCCCTGCCCATCCTGAAAGAATGAGAAGAAAACCTATCCCCTTCTAAACCAACACTACAAAGAGCCCTTCTCATAATATAATCAAGTTCAATTGTTCGCCCATCAACCCTTTACCACCTACTGATGTAAAAACTAACCTTTGACATTTACCCCTTTGAACCACTAACAATCTCTTTCTCCATACCATAGGTCATCTCCAACTCACCTCTACCTTCTCCAAAACTACTGGGGACCCAAAACCTTCCTGATCCATCTTTAAAGACTGCAACCTAATATGCACTGCCCTCTGCAATATCAACACATCCTACCATACCAATTAACCCAATAACTCAGACACCCGAAATGCCCCACAATACATCCACATTCTAACCGTGCACCACATTACATACTCATCCAAACACCCACACACTTTACCTAAACCCCTTAACAACATCCTTAAAATCCCCTTCATCACCGGCCATCTCCTATCTCTGACCCCACCTTCAACCCTGGACCAACCTTTCAATACACTACTCACCACCCATGACCTAGGGAAATCCTCTAATCCGGCCAGATGAGTAAAGGCAGCAATAGCTGCCAATACCACCCTCACCATTCAAACTGCCCTACCCTGCCCCCTCAATATGGCTAAGTAATGCAACAACAAATACTCTGACCACACACGCTCCTCATTCAGTAACTGCCTCAAAAACTTGTCAAAATCAAACAATGCCCTACCATACGCTCTTCTCGTAGATACCACCCATGACTGTTGCACCAAACTGCTGATTACAATTGCCCAATCTCCCAAATGTCACTTGGGATGACTGACGGATGCAATGCCACTGTAGAGGCCACCTACCGGAACCTGCAAAACAGAAAACGAGACAAGCTGTCAGCTATCTCATTTTTAACCCCAGGAACATGCAACCCTGTAAATGAAAAGTTAATCATCAGACTTTGCAACACTAGTTTCCTAGGAACAAGTAAAAATTGAGGGGATTTAGCCATCTTCACCTGTAACACCCTCACCACCACAGCATTATCTGAATGGAATACCACTCTCCTTCCTTCCAAATGATCCTGCCATACTGCAGAAGCCACCCAAATTGGCATCAGCTCCAAAAAGGCAACATCCCGTTTCCACTCCTCTGACCAATGCTCAGGCCACAGAACAGAAAACCATTGGCCTGAAAAGTAAGCTCCCATGCCCAGCCCCCTAATGGTATCTGTAAACAACTGCAGTTTTCCTTGCTTTACCCAATCCAACAGCCAAAATGAGATCCCATTAAACTGTTGTAAAGATTTCATCCGCAGTTCAAAATCATCACGAGCTAGTTTACTGACCCATACTCTGTGATGCTTACTCTGCCCTCCTTTCAAAAGAAATGCCACCGACCGGCAAAACATCCACTCCAGATGCACTGCACTGCACGCAAAATTCAACAAACCCAACAGTTCCATAACATCCCTTACCCAAACCTTAGGCTTAGACTTCACACAGCAAAATTTTTCCCACAGCCTAACCATCTTATCCTGCAGTAAACAAAACAAACCCTGTTCTGCATCTACTGTCTAACCCAAAAAATCCAATACCCACACAGGGCCTTCCAACTTATGCTTAGCCAAAGATACTCCCAAGTCTTCACACATTCCCACAAACTCCTGCATAGCTACCTGTGCCCCATCTCTATCTTCCCCCACCAACAAGAAATCATCTAAATAATGAACTGCCTGCTGATCCTCTACCTTCTGCTGCCATATCCAAAGCAGCGTGGAGCTAAACTTCTCAAAAGTAGAACATGCCACTGCACATCCCATAGACATGCCAGTGTCAAAATAAAAATTGTCCCCCACCACCATGCCCAATAAAGGCCAATCCTCCTCCCGCACTGGCAGTAATCGAAAAGCCGACTCAGTGTCCACCTTAACTAACCAGGGCTCCTCAAAACTCCTGATAATTCGGATCACATCATCCAAAGATGAATACATCACTTTAACTTCTTCACAGACATGCCAACAGGGTAAGACAAGTGATGAATTAAATGAAATTCACCCTGCATTTTCTTAGGAACCAAACCCAATGGTGACACTTTAAATGCAGGAAAAGGAGGATACCAAAATGGCCCCAGCAATCTCCCTTCCTGACACTCCTTGTCAATCAACGCTTGCAAAATGCCCTCCCTCCCCCTCACAGACCTCAAATTGTTCCCTACCATACTGTACCCTTCCAAAGTAGATTTAATCGAAAAACCCTAAAAAAGCCCTCAATTAATTCTCTTGGTATCACCAGCAAGGGATAGTATGTCAGTAAATTCTTCAAAACCTGAACCTTAAAAAGTGAATGGGTCCTCTGATTGCACCCTACCCCCATGAAAGGACCCCCCCCCTTTGACCCCAAAAATTAGCCCGACCATGGCCACCTACCAAGGCTGGGCGAGAACCAAACCAACCTCTGGGACCTGCAAAATGAGAGAGCTGACCACCAAAATGACCCCCCCAACATTGTGTAACTGCATGTGGCCACATGCACTTAGAGCAACTATGGGAAAACCTGCAACCTACCCATGAACACTTACCTGCATTAAAAGCCCAACATATCCCTGCACCCTCAGATGGCTGAGCCCCTCTACTACCCCATCCACTAGTGTCCATCATAGTAGAAAGCCAAATGTCCTGATGTCTGACCTCTCACCACATAGATTTATCCACCGCCTTTCGCTTACGAAACTTCTGATCATATCATAACCATGCATAACCAGACCTCAACCTCTGTGCTTCCCTTATAGTCAAAAAATAAGCCAAAAGAGGAAGGGCCAGTGAGGTTTCCCTTTCCGAACACACTGCCATGTAGTAAATAAAACCCAGTACCCAATTGGCCCATGACTTAGGCTGGAACCTGCCTACTCTTTTGCGACCTAAGGCCGCCAATGCCGCCAAAAGATCCTTCCCATTATCTGACTCTGCCTACGTCAAATGCTGAACCCAATCAGCATCAATCAATTCAAAAATATCAATATATTCCCCTTTCCAAATCTTCTCCTTCACTACCAGAGAAATGTGTGGGGTCAGTAGAATGAGTGCCCCTTCCTGCCGTAATGCCTGATTCGCCAACCAATCCCCCAGTTGCGACCCAAACTTAGACCCACCTCATCTAAGTTAGTCCCCAACTCCTGATCTAACAATGATAGTGTATTATCAAAAACCCCGTCACACTCAGCTAAAGCCTCTAAACCACTACCCGCTAGCACGCCTTGGACACCCCCACTGCACCCTGGCTCACCCCCCGCAGCTGCACCAACCTCCTCACTCCGCCCAAACCTGCTAAAGTATTACCTGCAGAAGAGGGCGCTGCCAGCGACACAACCTCTGTTGTCCTATCCATCGTTGCTGTCTGCCTGGCTCTCTTCACTCTCGATGTCCGAGTTGCAGCCCGGTCTGACGCTTCCTTTGTGTGTTCAGCCCCTGCATACTGGTTGACTGAACTTCAGTGGAAATCTCCTTGAACAGGTCTTCAGCTTCCGCCACAATACTGGCCCATCTCTGCCTCAACTCTTCTGCCATGATCACCTGAGAAAAAGAAATACCATTTTAGAACCAACCATAGCTAAATTCAAGTACAGCTAACCACTACCTAGAGGACACTCCAAAAATATCAAGCATAAATATCCCTAACCTATTGCACCTTTTCCTGACCTCCTAACCCCCCACTAGCTACACTTCTTCCTCAATAACACAATACTAAATGTACCTAGCTATGAAGCCACCACAAAAAAAAAAAAAATCACCAAATGCCTGCAACCTTTCAACCTTGCTGCCACAGGAACAAGTATCTACAGTGACCAGTCAGTTTAATTTTTTTTTCTTTTTTTTTATTAAAACCCATACCAAAACACCAAACAGCAATCCTGGGATTGCCTACACTACCGCACATGCGCTCCTAGCTCCTCTACTACCGGAGCATCTAACAGAAGCCGCAGAACTGGCTCACAAACCACTAGAGCACCAGGGATATTCCACAGAGGAACAACCCATCACCACTCAACCACTAGACCACAAGACCAAGGTCAACTATCACTATCTAAATCCCAACTGATGCCACACAGACCATGGCAAGCAAATATAATATCTTTCCCCCTTTTTTTTTAATCATCTAACTACCAAAACATAGCCAGCACTACCATGCATGCATGCCTACCCCTCCTGCAGCTACCGGAGAGTCTAAAAGACATAGAGGCTACTATGCACACAAACCACTAAAGCACCAGGGCAGCAGGACCTCAAACACTGATGACACACAACAACCCCAGGCAAGCAACTAATAGAGCCTCTCTTTTCTGATTATTACTTTTTTTTAACTATACCTACCTGAAGACAATCCTTTGAATGCCACCATTACCATGCATGCATGCCCAGCCCCCGCAGCTACCAAGAGTCTGTAAAACAATGCGGAGTTTACTCTCTGCTCACAAAACCACTAGAATACCAGGGATACCCAACAGAACCAAAGATCCCTCAACCACTCAACCAGTAGACCACCAGGCCAAAACAAAACCCAAGCAACAGACACAGAAACTGCATTCCATCACCAGCCCACACTCTGCTATGGTCATAAATGCTCCCCCCTCAACTGAAGCCCCAGACACCACCATCTAAGCAGGCCAAGACCAACGAGCAAGAAGAACAACATAACCAACACCTCTGACCCCCTCCCACATGCAAAACCAATACCCTCCCACCCCTACAGCATGCAGCATGAACCACTAGTGGCGGCTTGTGATATCGGACTACAGGACGGCAGCCACCCCAGCTGTAAACCACAATGGTAAAATCCTAAACTGCATGCATGCATGCTTAAAAAGTTGAACCCGGACTGCTTTCTTACCAGTCTGGATTCAGGAAGGAGGCAGCAGTCTGCAGATGCCCCAGAAGTCTATGTGGTTAGCAATGCATAGACTGGAAGAGGATCGGACTACAAGGTCTACAGTCTCGGAATGAGACTGCAAACAGGAACAAGAGCCGGGAAACCAGAAATGTGCATTCTGGTGCGAACTGCAGACGAGATGTAGCTGTGTGTGTTACTGCTGTAAGATTATGGATTATTTCAGGTACAGTGTGTGTTACTGCTATTCGCAGTTGAGATGTTGCTTTACTCACTGCTATAGGGTCATAGAGTGTGTGTTACTGCTACTGGATCATGGATTATTTTATTTCAGGTGAAGTATGGAGTGTGTGTTATTTCAGCTACATACTGCTGAGATGTTGTCTTACTCACTGCTATGGGGGGGGGGTTTACTGCTACAGGATCATGGATTATTTTATTTCAAGTGAAGTACATAGTGTGTGTTATTTCAGGTACATACTGCTGAGATGTTGTCTTACTCACTGCTATACGATGTGTGTGTGCTACTGCTACAGGATCATGGATTATTTTATTTCAAGTGAAGTATGAAGTGTGTGTTATTTCAGGAATATACTGCTGAGATGTTGTCTCACTCACTGCTATAGTGCGTGTGTGTGTGTGTGTGTGTGTGTGTGTGTGTGTGTGTGTGTGTGTGTGTGTGTGTGTGTGTGTGTGTGTGTGTGTGTGTGTGTGTGTGTGTGTGTGTGTGTGTGTGTGTGTGTGTGTGTGTGTGTGTGTGTGTGTGTGTGTGCAGTGGTAGCATTGTTGCCTCACAGCTAGAGGTTCTCTGGTTTGATTCTTGGCTGGGGTGCCTTCTGTGTGGAGTCTGCATGTCCTCCCTGGTTTTGTGTGGGTTTGCTCTTGTGTCCTCCCATGTTACAAAAACATGTGTTTGCAGTATTTCTTCCTGGGCCTCTGCTGAAAATTGGCTTTTGTTCCAAGTCAGACTTTCCTGGTTAACATATGCTGAATAAAGAAAATTGACTGGCATTTGAATTTCAGACTTCATATTCTTCAGAAAGTGCAAGGTAACACAAAACCTTTTATTGTAGCAGTTTTCTAAGTTTATAAGATGAATATTTGAAATTTGCCCCTATTTTTGGGACTGTATTCCCTCATTATTGGCTTCATCCAGGTTTTTTGTGCTAAGGTTGAGAGCTATGGTGAGAACTGAATTCACTGAAAGTGTTTGAGGGCTGTATTCCCCCATTACTGGCTTTGTCCAGGTGTTTTGCGCTAACAAGTTGACAGCTATGGTGAGAAATGAATTCACTAAATGGTAGCCATTTAAGTTTCAGTCTTCCACTCTTTCACAAAACAGCTGATCTGGCATAGTGGTATGTTGCTCTGATTGTTTTGCACAGGGTCCTGGGTTCAAGACTTGGTAATGAAATGTATGGTGGTAACACAGCATTTTATTCTAACAATTTCCCAAGATTATACAAGCAATGTTTAAAATGTGTCCCTGGTTTTGGGGCTTTTGTCCCCCCCAATAAAATTTGGCTTTTTCCAGATATCTTGTGCTGCAAAGTTTAGAGATACAGCTGAGTGTTGAGTAGATTTTACAAGGAGCTGAGAGCTACAGGGGAAGAGAAGTTTAGTACTGCTTATGTTGACTCTGCTTGCATTGTTAATAACACAACAGGTAATGTACTTGCTCTTGATGCAGAAGGCTGTAGGTTCTACTCCCACAGGAGGTGGATGCTGCCATCCTGAGAATGTCCTCTTTGGTGAAGACACCTAGTAACTATGAACCTGTTATCAGTTTGCCATCCATTCCCTATTGCAATATTACTAGTTTATTTTCTTAATGTAACATAGGCAATTTATTCCTCAAGGGCAACAGGCACTTTATTTGTAGATGAAACAATGAAATATAAAGTTGTTTGCTAGCTGCAACCTCTTCATTAGTTACAGATCTCATTAATGGGGAATTATTTAGATGACTTTTACTTATGCAGAGATTGTGCATATTTACTGATACTGGTGGACTGTAGAAGTTTAAGCAGACTTTTATGATGGAAATGTTCTCAGTTGGGTGGTTTTGTCATTATTGGTGCATGCATTTTGTTTAATTGTTTACTGGAAAAATGTTCAAAACAATAAATTTAAAGCACCCTCTAACAACTGTACTGTATTATACAAGGAATATAATTTAATACAATCAGGAAGGTGTATCACACAACACATCTATGTTTTGTGTGCAAGGGGCCTATCATTTGAAAACAGCCCAAAGTTAATCTTTATACTAGCCAAATGTATTTTCTTTGAATGTGGTTTTCAATGCTGTTTCAATGAATGTGGGTTTCAAGGGCAGAGAAGTTTTAATGCTAAGTCTGCTTTCACTGTGAGACTATATTGCTTTGTTTAGCAGATGTCTTAGTGTTTGTGCTGTAAAATGCAAAATAAAACTTAAAAAATGAAATCCAAATCATCATATAAGTAAAGCAGTATGCACATTACAGTGTTTATGGTAAATGGGGCAAAAATAGCCAAGTAATGGGACACTGGAATGGTTGTGGAGGGAGGCTCCATTTGACCATGATTTTGTGATGGGGAAGGGCAGCAAACTCAAAGACAGCCCTGGCTGAACTATACCTCTCAACTCTACAGATTTTCACAGAATTAATAGATTTTTGCTTCTTATTTTTGGTTTGTTCCTCATAAAATTTGTGGTTTTCTGGCAAATCATTTAGGAATTAAGTCAATAAATAATGACAGACATTGAGTTTTAGACTTCATAACCTTCAGAAAAATGCATGCTAAAGCAAGACCTGTTATTCTATCAACTAAGTTTATACAAGAGCAATTTTTAGTACTGTTTGTATGTCCCCCCAATATATTTGGTCTTGTCCAGATTTCCTGCGTTAACAGGTTGAGAGGTACTTGTAAATAATTTGCTCTATAGAATTAGGCATATCCAAACCTCTCAACTGTCCCCAATTGTGGCTCAAAATGTTGCTCTCCCTCTAATAATCCCTCTGCAAAATGGCAATTTTGGAAGAAAACATGGAGGGTTTACAATTAATTAATTAATTAACTGCAATAATCAGAGTTAATCAGAATTACTTTTATTTCAGAAATGCATGTAGATTTGTTTATTTTGTCAGCTGCTCAAGTTAACATTACTAATATTTAAAAAGTGTCCTTTCTTTGACAGGCTCCCAGTTGTATTGTGTGGCTATTTTATATTTTTGCATCATATTTTTGGTCCATTTTTCATAAAATTGTGGTTTTCTGGCAAATTAGTGGAAAATCATTAAAGATTGAAGTTAGAAAATAATGACAGACATTTGAGTTTCAAATTTCATACCCTTCAGAATATTCATACTAATGCAAGACCTACTATTCTATTATCTTTCTATGTTTATAAGAGCAATATTTAAATATTGTCCTTATTGTTGGGCCTTTGTCCCACTTCTATGTATAGCTTTGTCCAGATTTCTTGCTCTGAGCTTGAGAGGTATGACAATGTGTCAGTGCCATCACAGTCAGCCAGAGGCATTTCAAATTGTGACATACGTGTTGCACCCCACTCCCCCATGTAGTGACTTTGGATCTGTCCAAGCAAGGCAAGGAGCAGTTATGCAATATAAGTGTGCAGAGTATCCCCCCATCCAAGGTAGACACAAGTACTACAGTGGCTTTTCATCTGTCCTTGATTTTGCAGAATGTTCGGGATTTCTGTCATATTTTTATACTGTTGATTTATACTTCTTATTATTCAGAAAGTGCCAGTTGTTCTGCAATTAAGTAGCAATGCTTTAATGACCATCAGGTAAGCTTGTCTGAGATTGTAAGATGCAAGTAAGCTTTAATAAGCATACTGTTAAAAAAATTACCAACACTGAATGCCTTTTTGTTGTTGCCATGCAGATAATACTTACATAACTAGATAACGTATAAGCCTTGGGTACTGAAATGCATATGACAGTATTTGTAATAAAGGACAGGATTACAGTATTTTAAGAAGCTCATTACCTTTGTTGAAGACTTGCAGTCATCTTTGCAAGCTTTACCCGTAAACCAAACAGAATGCCAATCTATCATGTGTGGTCCATAACCTGTGCAGTAATCCTTTAAGCAATTTATCTTGAACTTGTTTCTTGTTTGCTGTTCATTTTTTACTTTGATCATGTTTTCCCCATGAAACAAGTAGATCGTTGTCAGGCACCAGGTCTTTTTTGGATAGCAAACATTTTTCAAGTGGGGGTATCACAGAGATTGCTACTTTCAGCATGTTACTTGGTACTTTTATAAAGCTGAATATAAATTATAATTAGAACTGCAGTGCAAGGAGAAGTGGTTTGAGTTGAGTGCTGCTTGTTTTTCTTATACTTTATTTTGACTGGCATTCCAGTAATGTATTTAAAATGTAATTTATTTTTTCATGTCTCACAACCTTTTTGTTTTCATCTAGATATTAAGTAAGCTGTCATGCAGCCAATGCATTGAAATATTTTTTTCTTCTACACTTCATTTTGTCATGATTGGACTCTCATAATGATGGTTTGGCACCCAATGCAGTGTATTTAATTAAAGTTCCAGTTTTTGTGGTTTTGAGCATAGCTCCTCCCCTTTCTAGTTGGCTGCACCCCTTCCCATTGGCCCCACCAATCCAGCTGTCTCCTGCAGCCCCCCTTTGATTTGAAGTCACCAGCTGCCACTGCAAACCACCAACAACCACAAGGAGCCGCAATCCATGAGAAATGGACCAAGCCCACCATGCTCCCTATACCACCAACCACACCACCCCCACTGCTGCCAGCTATATCCCTGTCCCCCCACTGAGTGAGAGAAAAGGAGAAGAAGAAGAAGAAAAAAACTATCTATAAGAGCACATGTAACTCTCCTTATAGAGCAAGAAATGCACTCACCTGTCTTATAGCTACCCAAGGCCTACCTTAACCAAACCTCAGGTCATCTGGGCGTGATCCTGCTTCAACAAGACTACACCAAAATGTGCTTACTCACACTAGTTTCCCCTTCAAAAAACCCTAAGACCCACCCCTTAGCCTTACCTCACTTCCTCTCTCAGCTCCCAACTCAATTAATCCTTTTCTACCCAGTCCCTACCCACACAACCTAAATTACCTATCTCCCTACACCCCAGCTCCACCCACCCTTCCCACACTAAGGCCGTCCCATGACAAATTCGTCTGTTCCAAACTTCACTTCTCAGACTCATTGCTGTTTCCTTGTACATGTTCATGCTCATTTAAACCAGTCACAGAAGCTAAAAAAAGAAGAGTTTCGGTGAGAAATACAAACTATGAAGCTTTTCTTGCTCCTGTGAGAGAAAAAAATACTTGAGCAGCCTCAACAGTACAAAATACAAATGGCCCATATTTAACCAGGCTAGGAAAGCCATATTTTCCCTTCAAAACATCAACTTACACCCATAATGTGTTTTGAAGTTATATGTTAACATTAAACAACTTATATCTGTCAGCCAGCACGAATACAACATCTATTACCTTATTATAGTCAGATATGCATTTAGTTAAATAATTAGATGGTTGCTAATCATACAATAAGCATCTCATTCATATCATTAAGAAAACATAATATTTTTGTTTTAACTGCACCTAATAATAACAAAGACAATTTTGATACAGGATCCCTATGCAGTACGATCACAAGAGCATATTTAGTATGTACTATAGTATTACCCCACCATTCACACACATGAATATATTTCCATTAAGATACCATTTAGTAATGATATTACTGAATAACTTTGTACCCCCAGTGAGCATATAATTAAGTTAATTAGAACAATCAGATAATACACACACAGAAAAGAGGAAAAAACAGTTTTACCTTTACCTTGTTGATGTTTCTCAGCCATAAATTAAGTAATGAATCTTGTAGTAAAGTATTATACATTTAGCAATATCTGATTTATTTGTCCTTTAATTTTTTATTTGCTCCTTCCTTGACAGTCCATCCATTTTTTGTCACATGTCTCTTCAGACTTTGTTTAGGCCAGTCCATATCTTCTATATCAGTTAGTATTTTTTTCTTCTGGATAAAACCCATGGCATCTGGTAATGAGCTGAAGATCTTCTCACCATCTGGTAGAAATATTTTTATCCTGGCAGGAAAAAGTATTTGTGCCTTGATGTTAGACTTTTTGAGGGATTTTATTAAGGGAACAAATTTGTTTCTTCTAGAGTTGAAAGAAGAGGCGTAATGATTGTCAAAACAATTTTTTCCTTTATCTTAATAGGAGAGTTTGTCCATGCAGACTTCAGTACCAAATCCTTATCTTGGGAAGACAAAAATCTGACAATGATGGATCTGGGGTTAGAAGAAACTGTAGTTGAAGTTGGTTTTGATAAAGGCCGGCGGGCTCTTTCAATTCCAAATGAAAGAGATTCTGGCAAATGTAATGCTGTAAGTAATCATTTGTTCAGAAATTGTATCATATTATTGTCTTCCTTTTTTTCTGGTACTCCATAAATTCTGATATTATTTCTCCTTGACCTACTTTCTAGGTCTTCCAGTTTTTCTAGTAGTTTTGTATTCTGTTTCAGAAGAAAATCATTGTGGCTCTCACACTCTGTCAATCTGCCATCCATATCAGTAACAGTTTCTTCAACCGAAGATATTTGTTCAGAATGTTTTTTTACTACCTCATTTAGAATGTCCAACTGCTTGCTACAATCCTGTTTTATAATGTCAGTTTTGTTCTCCAGTTTATCCATTTTGAGAGATAGTTCTTAGATATTTGTTATTATAGCTTGTAACTCCTTTTTCACCATACTCTCCTGATGTGAGTTCTTCAAGTTACTCATACTTGAATCCATTGTAGAAAACCTCTTGATAGGAAAAGGTAATAAAACCTTCTATTTCAGTACTAATTTTTGAAAAATAATAAAAGTCCTACACTTATATATCTTCTCATATATTTATTTAATTAGTTTTCTTCAAAAATTAACTTAAATTTCCTGTCAGAATAATATAGGCAGAGCTACAGTTTTGTGCTGCTAGTAGTCTGGCATCTTGGCCATGCCCCACAGCTCCCTTTTCTGAAGCAAAAACAAATGGGTTTATATTATATGATCGAACGCTAGGAATAGCGAATGATCTATTATTGAACCCAAATGCACTAAACCACAAAATGTTGAAGGAATGGATCAGCAAATTTTTCCCAGGGAAAAAATTTGCTGATCCAAAAAAAAAAAAATTACAGACAACATAAAGTTTAAATCTACCAACTCTGAGATCACACCACAGTGAAGAAAACAGCAAAGTCCAGCGATCAAACCAGCAAATTTTTTCCCTGGGAAAACATTTGCTGATCCGTTCCTTCGATAATCTGTGGGTTCATGCATTTGGGTTTGACAAATGAGCGTTCGCTATTTCTAGCGTTTGATCATGTAATAGGAACCCAAATAAATAACCGTGTGTGGTAGAATTCTGTAGTACAGTTCATTAAAGTCTGTAGATTTTACACTGTCTCTGATAATGTGCTTATGTTTTTCAATCATTTTGGTCACACTCTGCTTTTTAAACATGAGTTTCTGAGTACTATCTCACACTCCTAATGGAAGCAGGAAGAGTTATGTGTTATTTGGTATTCAGAGTTAATGATAATTAGATGTCCAGATTTTTAGCTGGATGTTCCTTCTTTTCAAGGGCCAATGTTCCTATTTTAAGTGCCTGTAGTTTGAGAGATGGCTGGGAAGAACAGGAAGATGAATGAATGAAGAGGCAAATGTGTAGGGGAATATGAGTAGGTAGGATCTCCCCTGGTGGAAACCAGATTGGACAGCCCATGCTGCCTCAAGGCAGGAGTCAAGTATGCCTGTTTGGGTATGCCCTCACGATAGTGGAGGAACTACCCAGTATGGTTAACCCCATTACATGCCTGTATGCAAGTAACATACTCATGCATGCATGGAGGGAATAGGGAGAAATAAGGAAAATCTCAAAGCACCTGTGATAGATGCTTGAATCATATCTCATCTTGGCTGACTCCTGACTCACTGAAATGGAATGAATTGGCCAACTGGCCAAGAAAGAGAGATGATGATTGTCAGGCAGTGAGGGCAAAGTATACAGAAAAGTCAGATAAAGAATAAAATCAAAAGTAACCCCCCACACCCCCTGCTAATTATATATACCAACCCCAAGATCACATAACAGTGAAGAAGGGGCAAATTCCATCCTTCAGTATTGTGAGTTTTCAGTATTTTGGGATTCAGTCTTTTGTTTTTTCAGTCTTCTGACATAGCCCCATACACACACACACACACACACACACACACACACACACACATAATAAATATATATATATATATATATATATATATATATACACACACACACACACACCCATATATGCAAGTGATTTAAAGCTGGATGAGAAAGAATTGATCTGGCAAATAAAATTGAATGCAGTCATAGCCCCAGGTTTGAATGACGCTGTTTCCTTTAAAAGCATTTTAAAACTGAGGGCTTTGATGAGATAACAATATAATTTAATATAATGTTTTTATAATGAATGTACATTTTTTATATTTGTTTTTCTATTTTTAATTATTTTTGCATTTAAATTTATGTCATTTAAATATTTGTATGATAAGTAATGGATGAATGTTTTAAGATGTTGGGTTTGCAGGTCCTTTAAATGTGGGTTTGATTCAGTGATTTGTTCCATGATGTCATAATTTGATTATTTATTTAAATGGAGATCTCTTTTATTGTCAGTTTGTCTGAAGAAGTTTGCTGAGACAGTAAACGAAAGCGCTAACTTAATCCTTGGATTCGGTGTGTTTTTTCTTTCTTTTGTTTATTCAGTACATGAGTTAGGTATTCTATTTGGAATACCTAAAGTACACAAAAATGTTTCCAACTCACCATTTTGATCGATAGTCTTGGCACCCAGAAACAAAATGGTTACTATCTCAAGCTTTTTAAATGGGATATTAAATAACATTATACAGCAAAGTTCTTTTTCTTTGAAAGATTTATGGCCATTTATAGAAAATTTAAGGGACTATGAGTTTAAAGGAGATGAAAAGTTTTTAGGAACAGTAGATGTAGAATTGTTGTACACAAAAATAAGGGATAGATTTTATGAGGTTGTATTTACAAAAAAAATTGAAGGGATGGAAATATTTAGAGAGAATTTATTAAATATTTTGATGAATGTTCTTTTTAAGAAATATTTTTTTTTAAATTTGATAGAGGTTTGTTTCAACAGACTACCGGGGTAGTGATGGGGGCAAAAGTTGCTCCCTCATTTGCTAGTTTAGTTTTATGTTGGTGGGAGCACAATTTTTAGCTAAACTTCCACTGCTTAATTATGTTAGATTTAATAGGCAGTTTATTGACGACTTGATTTTTATTTGGATGGGAAATGAAGAAAGTTTTGATTTGTTTGTAAGGGAAAATAATGACAGCATTTCCTGGCTCAGTTTTGCTATCAGTGGTAAAGAGGCCCAGAGTAATTTTTGACATCAGTATAACAATGGATTGTGAAAACAAATGTTTTAGAACATCTATTTATATAAAGGAAACTTTCAAAAATATTTACCTTCACTATAGGCAGTTTATTGACGACTTGATTTTTATTTGGATGGGAAATGAAGAAAGTTTTGATTTGTTTGTAAGGGAAAATAATGACAGCATTTCCTGGCTCAATTTTACTATCAGTGGTAAAGAGACCCAGAGTAATTTTTTGACATCAGTATAACAATGGAATGTGAAAACAAATGTTTTACAACATCTATTTATAGAATGGAAATTTTCAAAAATATTTACCTTCACTATTTAAGTTATCACCCAAAACGTATGAAATTAAATAGTTACAGGGAATGACTGATTTGAATTAGTCAATAGTGAGGATGAAATTTTTGTGAAAGTAATAGAGTTCATTAGAAGGTTATTTTTAGATAGAGGTTATCCCTTTGATGGGATAATTAAAAGTGAGTCAGAAGTTAAAAGAGATAGGGTGATCAAGTTTATACCATTAATTAGAACAGAAAGTGGCAGTAGTATAGTAGGTAATAGAGCAAACATGAGTTCTGCAGTGGATAAGAGTCCTGCTTTTTCATTTCTTATGAGTACGGATGGATTAGAAATTATGAATATTATCAAAGGTAACTGGAAAATTGTATTAGGAAACAAAGAATTGATACAAGTAATAGGGGAGGTCCCTAAATTTAAATCTACAAATATTAAAAAATTATTAGAATTTAATTCAATTTTTGAATGTAAAAGATTTAATAGATCAGTTGGGACCTTTGCATGTGGTAATTGTAGACAGTGCTGGTTCTCCAAAGTAATACAAGTACTGTTACTTTTCCCACATAAGTTATACAGTTAGGGCTAGTAGTAGATATTATTGTCATAGCTCTGGAACAGTCTATGTAGCCTTGTGTAGTACATATCCTAGCTACTACATAGATAAAAGTATTCAACAGCTAACATTTAGAGTGAGGGAACATGTTAAGGCAGTAAAGGACAGGAACACTACTAATGCTCTGGCAAAGCACAAAGGTGAATGTCCTAATTTTTGCAAATTTCATTTTTTTTTTCATTTTTTGTTTTTGAGCAAATAGAAGAGAGTAGGTTTGTTACAGGTTTTAATAATCTTCTTGAAGCCAAGGAACTTAGCAGGTCCTTTTAAGGGTAGATAGGTTCTCTGGTTTAAATGAAGCAGTTAAAATGAAATGCATTTTGAAAATGAAAATATTATAAAGTGTTGCAAAATGTTTATAAGGTTTAAGTGTTTTTAGGTAGTAATTAAACATGAAGTGAGTTTTAGGTAATAGTTGATGGTTATTGGTCAATATGTGATGTCATTTTTGGGCAGTTGATTTAAACTTGGGAAGTTCAGGTTGGAATTGTTCTAATGAAATTCCAGTGTGATTATATATCTAATAAAAAAGGAACAAAAGCACTTAAACAAGATTAAATTGTTTAGATTATAGCTCTTGGTTTGATTTCATCCCTGGATCTGTGCTTGTATTGAACCATTTTTAAGTAACAAAGTAGTGACATATATATATATATATATATATATATATATATATATATATATATATATATATATATATATATACACACACACACACACACACACACACACACAACACCTGTTTTCATGTTATACATAAGTGCTGCAAAATAGTTTAAAATGGACATAGTAGGTTGCAAAATATCAGCTTGGTGCTTGACATCAGATTTGGGTCCCTATAAGCTACAAGTGAAATATATTTTTTTTCTAGCCTGATATCAAGAGGTACAGTGGTATAGGAGTTAGCATTGTCACCTCACAGCAAGATGTTCTCTGGTTCGATTCTCGGCTGGGGTGCTTTCAGTGTGGAGTCTGAATGTCCTCACTGTGTTCATGTGGGTTTCCTCTGGGTGATCCGGTTTCCTTCCACATTCCAAAGACATGCAGTAGGTGGACTGGAAACTCTAAATTGGCCCTAGGTGTGAGTGTGCGTGTAAGTGTGTGGTACACCCTCTGAGGGTTGGGCCTCGGGCTAGCAACTGATTCCGTAAAACCTGTAAAACAAGCAAAACTTATAAACTTTGAGAAAACAAAAAATACTACCACTGCGGAAAAGAAACTGGAAATAAATCACCAAAAAGTCTTTTAATCCAAACAGTCAATAATAAGATGAGTGCTTTCATTCATGGTAGTGCATGAACTTCATCAGATCTGAGCTGATGAAGTTCATCACTAATGTGAACCTATAAAAACCCATAAAAACTGTAACTGCTACAGAAACAATGAGTGCTGGAAAGTGCTCATTGCCCAATGTGCTGAATGGAACTGTGTGGACATGAGAGAGAGAGAGAGAGAGACTGATATTAATTGGTTCTGATGAAAGTTGTAGTAGTCTTTGAAGTAATATTATTCACAAAACATTTAACACTCTCTTTAATTTCTCCAAATCTTTTGGGTTTCTAATACCATGACAGGAATGAACCCCATTCCTAAGTCAAAGTACGATTAAAGTTCATGTAATTAGTATTGTTTCACTCCTGAATAAGTCCTCTGATGTACCATAAAATGTCTTGCAAATGTTACTCATACAAAAATCATTCTTTCACTAGGCTGTATGGTCACTTCTGATGCCAGAAGATAAAAAGACTGTTATTTCTCTTATATTACACAGTTGACTTATTCATCAGAAATCTGTGTTTAAATCTAGTTCTAACATAATATTGTGGCATGAAGGAGTGCTACTGACTGGACCTTCTGTTTGTCAGGTGCGATGCCTAATACAGATCCCTCAAACCTACTTTGGTGACACATCAGGTAAAAGTTAAAGCCCTCAAGATACTTCCCAGAATTAAAAAAAGGGGGTTGTGCTAATGGAAATGTTATAGTTCCCAACTAAAATTTCTTCCATTCAGTTTTATCAGCAATTTAATCTGGTTCAAAGACAGATGGAAGTAGCCACTTTAGTGTTGCAGAGGGATAAAGCCATGACTTTGGCCCAGACAGCCCAGGCACAGTAAGTGGCTCAGACAACTGATGGAGTGGCAGGGAAGGGATGAGCATGTCCATCCCAGATGGGGGACGCTTGTTGATACACTCTCTAAGGGATGCTTGGTCCAAAGAGGGGAGTTTCCCTCAGTCATAAACAACAAGGGTGGTGGGTGGGGCAATGGAAGTGGGTAAGTCATAAAAAATCCCCCCCTTACCTTCAGAATCCAGATCTGGTAAGTTAGGGGGTGGAGAGTAGCTGGTAATTGAGCATGGATGTTGGTTACTGGCAGCCAGGGCAGCAACAATGAGGTCTGAGGGAACCAAAAAAAAAGACATATAGAAGTCACATAAGTAATTTACCCCCCCCCCCAAGATATCCTTAAGACAGGATGCAAAAGGAGCAAAAGAAAGCAACGTGTTCAATGAAGAGAAACTACATAAACAAAGGTGGGGGGTGCAGATCTATCTGTCACAGTAAACAAACTAGGTAAATAAATACAGGGAGGGCTGTATAAAACTGGATTATTCTCTTCACACACCTGCATCTTGCATCTCTATCTCAAATGATAACTTCAGATTAGATTACAATCCTCGCACTGTGGTTCCATCTTCAAAATCTCTATCAATAATAGTTCCTCTTTTTTTCCTTTTCCTAACTCTCTCTGTCTCCTGAATATCTCCTGGAAAGCATCAATAACTCCTACCAAGTTATTTTCATTTTATACCCTACTCTGTGATTCCATTGTAGCCTTCACTTTTGTTATAATTTCTGCACTAAGGCTGAAGTATGTCTATAATGGATCAGAACACTACTCCATTTAATACCTCTAAAACAAAAAAATGATTATTGATCACTGGATTTTTTTCGGCATGTGTATTTCTTTTGTTCACTCTGTACACCTCTTTCTGTTTCCTTTTTTTCCCATCTCTTAGGTGCTCTATAAAGCCTATTTTACTGAGCTTCCATAGCTATCTGTCCCCTTCTTCCATTCCTTCTTTTTTAACTCCAGTAATAAACCTCATCCTTTCTTTTGTGCATCATTTATGTTTAGAATGTTTGTTTATTTGCTTCTGTTTTACTGTAACATTTTTTACTAAAGCAGCATTTAAGGGTGGCCTGAACTTAGTTCAGGATGGCATCAAGCAAGACTGAAAATTTTGTTTATTTAAAACATTAACTGTAAAGTATTGATTTTTTTTTATGAGATCACACTAAATGCAGAAGGATAATAGCCAATGAATATGTATGCTTGATTGCAAATCAAATGTACCAAACCATGTCTGGATTATTTTATGCCTGTGTGCATGTTAAAAAGAGGATATGATTATATATGAAGAAACTCCAAGTGCTTTTCTAACATCTGGGGAGGCACAAAGGCTTTTCAGTAATTGTAGGATCATAGGTTCTTACTAAGCTTATGTCCAAATGAAACCATCAAGAAGCTCAGCCACGTCACACAATACTGGTGGCTGCCAAACAAAATCCCCCATTGAGCAGGCTTTCTCCACATATTGCTGGTGAAAATTTGTGATCACCCATCCAGTCATGCAGATTGATTTTAAAGGTTGCTATGAAAGTACTTTGGTAGGTAAGGTAAGGGTACCTGTTTCAGAAATAGGGGATATGTTGAGCTAAATATCTGTTAATCCATTTGGTGCAATTGATCTGATAGTGTAGGTTTAGGTTTCTAGAATGGGCATTTGCTTTACCACTTATTCTATTTAGCTGAAGGAATTCAAAGAGTTCTGAGTTATAAATGGAAAACAAAACAGAGATTACCCTTCAGGAATCCTTATGACACTGAGTAGAGTAGTAGAGCCTATCAGAGCAGCTAAGGATGCTGAGACCTGAGATCTTTTTGGTGAGGAAAACATGAAGTCTCTCAATCTAGTTTAGATTCTTGATGAGGTACATACCAAAGGGTGCATTATATTCAGTGATGGGTCTAATAAGTAATGAAGGAATGAACGAATGAAGTTGGATTATAACTTCTTTAGACACTGAGACATTTGAGAGAGGTTCTCTGTGATGGGGTGCAAGAACCTATTCACTGCATACCTCTGTACTAAAGATGCTGATTGTCTGTGTTGCCATTGTTTTTATATCCATACCTCTCAACTGTCCCTGACTTTAGCTCAAAATGTTGTCCTGTTCCTCCTAATCTCTCTCTCTCTCTCTCTCTCTCTCTCTCTCTCTATCTTGTGAGGAAAAGGTGGTGGATTAAACTAAATAAAAAATGATAATAAATAGACATGCAGACTTCTTTTACTTTAGAAAATGCATGTTAATTCACATACTCTTTTTTGTCGACTTCTAAAGTTAATAGTACTAATATTTTAAAAGTGACCCTGATTGTCCCTGATTCTGGTGGTAAGAGTTTGAGATCCTTATTTATTTCTGTTACCCTGCCTTATTCTGGGAATTTTTTAGGCTCTGTGCCAACTGCTGTAATATACTGTTATCTTCTTAACTAACCTGAAAATAAAGAGTATGCTGATTATTGTCCTTATTCAGCTGTCAGAATTTAAATAAATAATACAACAGCCAAATTTTTACCGCAACTGATTGAAACAGTTCTTGCCGTGGCTTCAGTGCTATGATCAAAAGCTGCATTAATTGCCATATGAAAAAATAAATGAACCAACAATGTTTTACTTTATGTGCTTTATAACGTCACTTCTTATAGTTATTGAAGACTGTCAGTCTTAAAAAAAAAAAAAAAAAAAACTTCTGTAAAAGTCAGTTAAAAAGTAAGCACAGACTTATTTTACTGCAGTACAGCTTCAATTATAGCATTTTGTTTTATAGTAAAGATTGCATCAGCAATTCAAATATAAATTATTTTGCTGACTGTAGTAGAAAGTTTTTTTAAATCTATCCAGCTGAAGCTTTTCAAAAACATTTTTTTAACTTCTGCAGAACAGAATTAGAAATACTTAATTAATTAACACAATTATTTCCCCTTTTTTCTCTTTTTTTGTGAAAGAAAACTTCTACAAAGTGCCTGCAATGCTACCTTTTCAGATATCTGTCTGTTGTTGTAAAGCGGTATTCCATCTCTGTCAAAAACCCTTTCCAAGTGCATGTCCCATAGAGGCCGCTCAAACATTTAAATCCCATTAGTGACTCCCTACTGGAGAAAAAGTAGATTTAATTGGGAGTCAACACACATTTCAAACCTCACAAAAAATCCCAGGGCCTGAGTATGATTAATAGAAAAATCTCTCTGCAGCACGACTAGGGATAATTAGGCCACAAAATTAGTCTTTGTTCACCAAATTAGAAACAATATTTTTACCAAGGGCTCTGTTTTTTTACTGTATCTGTCTAGATAAATATAATTAGTTAATGGATGATGGTTTGTTAACATTTTATTACAAGTGTTTGCATGGGCATTAAGCGTAATCACAAAATGCACAACAAATACCGACGCTGCCAGGATTACAGGCAGCAGAGAATGTTTTTGCAATGCAGAAGCATCTGGTGATGGAAATATGGGTTTATTTAAATAGACTGTGATATGTATTCATATAGATTACCACTTCGTATCATTCTGAACAGGAACTGGATACTTACAGCTCAGCTAATTTACATACACTAATTGCTAGTTCCCATTAAGCCCTGGGTGGTCACCTTCCTAGCTAAAATTCATAAATTACTATCTTTATGGAGGGCAATTATTCACGGACAGCAGGAAACAGTCAGAACAACTTTAAACTTGATTTTAGCAGCGGAACTGTGTTATCCTTTCATTTATCACGGGCTTCACTTTTGCAGCAGATGAGGTAAAATAGGGATGGAATGAATATTAAAATGACATGCTCTGAAATTATGGAGTAGTTAAGTCAAGATCTCTTGGTAAAATAAAAACTAAGCATGAGGAATTGTTGTAAATGTTTGACTTTCCATAGGCTGTTGAAAGGAATCATATGAACAACTTTTTCTAGGGTCTTAATATGGCACACCGAAGTGCCTTTTACAGCACAGGTTGCTGATACATTACTTAGCAACAGGTCAGATTTGTGACTATCCTCCTGGGCATTCATTTATTTATTGTCCTCATTACGTACTAGTGAAGGCATTTCACTTGAAACCTAGATTCTCAAATCAAATGTTTGTATGTGGAAGAAAATGTGTTAAAATTGCAGATGGGAAGATTTAAAACTCATAAGAAATAGGCTATGCAGAAAAACAAGAAGACCATATTATACATAAAGTGACACAAACATGAACATACTTAAAAAGCTTTCATGTTCAGTTTATAATGTTGCTCTGTTAACAGTTCTACTGCAACAGAAGAACACTATACAATGAAAATGCATATTTACATGCATTAATAAAGGTCATTAGATGGAAATGTGTCAAAGGATAAGGTTTTATGATTTACAGTATACTGTCCCACAGTTATATATGCCAGCACTAAATGCCTTTTCTAGCAAACAAAATGTAGTCCATTACTGTGATAAAAGCAGAACACGCTTAATATATATGTGATTTACATGTTACAATAAATGAAAACGTCTGCTGTTTATCAGAACTGCAAGGAATTGTTTGGATAAAAGTTATATACACAAGTAAGATAATGACATAATTAATTGTACAATTTTGCACAGATAGTGATGCTTTCTCTTTTTCTTGTAAACAACATTTTTGGTGGCCAGACTACCAGTCTATACTCAGAAATTCTCCATATGCCAATATTCCAATATTTAAACTAACTTTGAGGACATGAAACCAGAGAGAATCAGTAATCCACCTAACCTGTCACACCTGTAACTGCAGGTTGTAATTATTACTCTTTGCAGTGCTATTGCTACCTTTTCATACGCATTTGCTTATATATAGTACATGCTAATGGCACTAAGAAAACTTAGGTTGTTATATAGGCAGTGTTTGTGAAGATCTATTCAGTCTGATGAACTCTCTGTTATAAGATGAAAACTCTTACTAAATTACTGGAATGCTGAACTGATGGAATAAAGTTTTTTTTTATTTTTTTATTTTTATCTGAAGTTGTTCCTGCGGATATGGCAAGAGTTTGTTATACATGAAAAGTAATCTGACTGGCCATGGTAAGGGCTTGTTATATATGGAAACTGGTCTAACTGGCTATGGTAAGGTCCGAAAAACCCAAGCAGATCAACAAACTATTATCACAACAAACTATTTTCACAAAAATTACTATCAAAAATGAACTTACAGCCCAGGTATGTGCAGCCAGGACGATGTGGGTGGGAAGTGTCAGAAAAGGGTAGCAACTGTTGACTTACCCATTTGGGAAGGAAATTTGCACTCTAGCACTCCATCAATGACAGAGGTAGTGCTGTAATCTCATAGCAGATAACCACTGAATTCAGCACAACAGGAGAAGCAGGAGTTCATCCACACTACGCGTAGTGATATGTGTGATATCAAGCAGCCCCACCCAGATACAGCATAATAAAAATCCCCGGTTCTATATTAGATACTCAAAGTTACTGAACTTCGAATACGATATGATCGACACTATATCGTCGAAGTCCAGTAGCATCGAATACCTAATAAAAACATTAAAAAAGTTAAAAAACAGAACTACTTGCTTTAAGCAGAGGGCAAGCCCCCCTGCATCCCCCACACCCACCGCTACTTAAATATTCCAACTCCAAGACCGCACTACACTGAAATGAATGGAAATCTCCCCTTATGGAGATTTCCGTTTACCTCTTCGATGTTCTGTGGTTTTGCCATTTACATGTCGACAATGTCAGATTAGACATTGTGATAATTTGCGGATCTAATATAGACCCAAATCCCCAAAGTACTAGGACAGTGTATTTGATGCTGTCAGGTTGCTTTCCTCTGGTCCCTGTTACTTGTTCCCAAGCCATTGATGGTCATACCGGTACCAGCCTAGGGAGTAGTACCAGGGGCACTTAAGACCAAACAGAGTAACACTAAGCAGATGATGGTCAGCTGGAAAGCCATGGGAAGGGAGAAAAAAGTTAACTTAGCAGTCCTCACTGAAGTTGGGGGGGGGGGGGTAAGTCGAATTCCCCTGTACTCTTTATCATACTATAACATCATTCCATGTCATAGAGCCTCTGGGGAAGTTTGTTAATTTTCTCAAAACAGTCTTTCTATCTTGACTGGATGAATAGTACATTTATTGAACAAATTACAGGTTTATGACATTGCACTGTAGTGCAAAATGCAGCAGTATAACAAACAGTAATGCATTAGAAATGAAAGCATTTACACACATCTCCATGAGAAAAGAAGTAAATACCCAAAGGGAAAACATGTCAATAGAAACAGAACCCAGATAAAAATTCATACAACTCCAACAAAGCAAGAAGACCATGCAGAAAGCCAAGACTAACAGTCTGGCAGTTGTCACAGAGGGTTAAGGCTTTGAGCTATTAACAAACTACTATGACCGGTTAACACTCTAATTTCTGAGGTCTAGTCCAGGATTTGATTCCAGGGTATATCAGAGGTGGGTTCAAAATGTTCTACCTTAGTGTCGAAGGGAGGAGAAATGGGGTAGGCATTATCCTGAAGGAACGGTATGTCAAGAGTGTTTTGGAGGTGAAAAGATTGTTGGATAGAGTGATGTTTATGAAACTGGAAATTGATAGTGTGATGATGAATGTTTTTGGTGCATATGCTCCACAAGCTGGGTGTGTGATGGATGAGAAAGAAAAATTTTGGAGCAAGTTAGATGAAGTGGTGGAGACTGTACACAAAAATGAGAGAGTGGTGATTGGAGTGGATTTCATCGGACATGTTGGTGAAGGGAACAAAGGGGATGAGGAGGTGATGGATAGGTATGGTGTTAAGGAGAGGAATGCAGAAGGTCAGATGGTAGTGAATTTTGCAAAAAGGATGGATATAGCTGTGGTGAATATGTATTTTAAGAAGAGGGAGGAGCATATGGTGATGTACAAGAGTGGAAAAAGATGCACACAGATGGATTATATTCCATGTAGGAGGGCCAGTCTGAAGCAGATTGGAGACTGCAATGTGGCAACAGAGGAAAGCATAGTTTGGCAGCATAGGATGGTGGCTTGTAGGATGACGCTGGTGATCAAGAAGAGGAGGAGGAGAGTGAGGGCAGTGCCAAGGATCAAATGATGGAGGTTGAAAAAGGATAACTGTAAGGTGGAGTTCAGGGAAGAGTTAAGATAGGCACTGGGTGGTAGTGAAGAGCTACCAGATAGCTGGCCAGCCACAGCAGAGGTGGTAAGGGAGACATCTAGAAAGGTGCTTGGTGTGACATCTAGACAGAGGAATGAGGACAAGGAGACCTGGTGGTGGAATGAGGAAGTACAAGAGAGTATACAGAGAAAGAGGTTAGTGAAGAAGTGAGATTGTCAGAGAGATGAATAAAGTAGATATGAGTACAAGGAGATGAGGCATATGGCAAACAGTGAGGTGTTGAAGGCTAAGGATATGGTACATGGTGAGCTGTAAGAAATGTTAGACACTAAGAAAGGAGAAAAGGACCTGTACCAATTGGCTAGACAGAGGGACCAAGGTGGGAAAGATGTGCAGTAGGTTACAGTGATAAAGGATAACAAGGGAAACGTACTCACAAGTGAGGAGAGTGTGTTGAGCAGATGGAAAGAGTACTTTGAGGAGCTGATGAATGAAGAGAATGAAACAGAGAGAGAAGGGTGGATGATGTGGGGAAAGTGAATCAGGAAGTGCAACAGATTAGCAAGGAGGAAGTAAGGCAGCTATGAAGAGAATGAAGAATGGAAAGGCTGATGGTACAGATGACATACCTGTGGAAGTATGGAGGTGTTTAGGAGAGATGGCAGTGGGATTTTAACCATATTTTTAATGGAATCTTGAAAAGTGAGAGGATGCCTGAGGAGTGGAGAAGAAGTGTATTGGTAACGATTTTTAAGAATAAGAGTGATGTGCAGAGCTGTAGTAACTACAGAGGGATACAACTGATCGGCCACAGCATGAAGTTATGGCAAAGAGTAGTGGAAGCTCGGTTAAGAAGGAAGGTGATGATAAGTGAGCAGCAATATGGTTTCATGCCAAGAAAGAGCACTACAGATGTGATGTTTGCTCTGAGGGTGTTGATGAAGAAATATAGACAAGGTCAGAAGGAGTTGCATTGTGTATTTATGGACTTAGAGAAAGCATATGGCAGGGTATTGTGGTATTATATGAGGAAGTCAGGAGTGGCAGAGAAGTATGTAAGAGTGATACAGGATATGTATGAAGGCAGTGTGACACTAGTAGGATCCTTGGTAGGAGTGACAGATGCATTCAAGGTGGAAGTGGGATTACATCAAGGATCAGTTCTGAGCCCTTTCTTATTTGCAATGGTGATGGACAGGTTGACAGTCGAGATCAGACATAAGTCCCCGTGGATTATGATATTCACAGATGACATTGTGATTTGTAGTGAGAGTAGGGAACAAGTAGAGGAAACCCTGGAGAGGTGGAGATATACTCCAGAGAGGAGAGGAATGAAGGTTAGCAGGACTAAGACAGAATATATATGTGTGAATGAGAGGGAGGACAGAGGAATGGTGAGGATTCAGGGAGTAGAGTTGTCGAAGGTGGATGAGTTTGAATGCTTGGAATCAACAGTTCAGAGTAATGGTGAGTGTGGAAGAGAGGTGAAGAAGGGAGTGCATGAAGGGTGGAGTCAGTGGAAAAGAGTGTCAGGAGTGATTTGTAACAGACAGGTACCAGTAAGAGTGAATGTAAAGGTCTACAAGATGGTAGTGAGACCAGCTATGTTACATATGGGTTGCAGACTGTGGCACTGATGAAAAGACAGGATTTAGAGCTACAGGTGGCAGAGTTAAAGATGTTAAGATTTGCACTGGGTGTGACGAGGATGGACAGGATTAGAAATTAGTATATTAGAGGGTCAGCACAGGTTGGACAGTTTGGATACAAAGCCAGAGATATGAGATTGCATTGGTTTGGACATGTGCTGAGGAGGGATGCTGGGTATATTGGGAGAAAGATGCTAAGGATGGAGCTGTCAGGTAAGAGGAAAAGAGGAAGGCCTAAGATAAGGTTTATGAATGTGGTGGGAGAGGACGTGCAGGTGGTTGGTGTGACAGAGCAAGATGCAGAGGACAGGAAGAAATGGAAACAGATGATCCACTGTGGTGACCCCTAATGGGAGCAGCCAAAAGAAAAAGAAGTAGTAGAGTAGTAGTCCAGGGTTTGATTCCATTAGCCTCCATTTGCCTGCTGCATGACTCTGAGCAAGTCACTTAAACAGACATTGGTATGGGGCAACTGAAAAATTGGGCTACACTCCTTAGTTGTTTCCTAGACTACATGCCTAGAAACTACCTACAAACCTATGAACATATAACTATTTCAAGTATAACATAGGTTCATAGGTAAATAAAACATGACAAGTACAGGGATATGACCTTGAAAACTATATAACAAGCTTCATATACAAACTGATGAGAAAGGATGAGAGAAACTCCAGCCTGGCTACTTACTTATTTAGCATTTGTTAACATGGCAAGGGGGGTGGTGCATGGAGTCTTTTCAGGTACATCCCTGGAAACCAGGGCAAAGGTATTGTCAGCATAATAAATTGCTAACATATATGGTAGCAGTTTGTGATGTCAACAGTACAGTGTGGCAACAGCTGTAGGAGCCTTTCTCTTTTATCAATAGCGTACTTCATTGAAGTTTGCTCTGCTCTAGCTGACATGCAGTTTGTCATTTAGAGCACTGTAGCGTTGGCTGCACTTTATCACTGTTGTGCAGCTGTGGAGTTTAGTACATGTAATTTAGGAAGTTAGGGGGTGTGGGGGGCAAAGTCCTCTTGCATAAAACATTAATTGATGTTATATCTATTTGTTCCATTTTCTATTAGTTATACTTGAAATTGTTATATGTTCATAGATTTGTAGGTAATGCCTAGGTATATAGTCTAGGAAACCACTGAGGAGCATAGCCTAATCTCTCAATTTCCCCAGAGCATTGAATGGTAAAGTGTGTTTGTATATGTCATTATGATGTATGTGCAGATGTTGGTTATTGTTTCGATTCTAGAAGGCATTGACCAGTTTTGCAGTCAGTGTTATTTTTTCAATAGTCAGGGTGTCAAACAAGTTTGCAGATGATTGTGTAGGTGTGTGTGTGTGTGTGTGTGTGTGTGTGTGTGTTTGTGTGTGTGTGTGTGTGTGTGTGTGTGTGTGTGTGTGTGTGTGTGTGTGTGTAGATGTATTTACTTCTGGTGACTACAAGTGTGTTTTTTTTGTACTTCGATCATGTTGACTGATTTTCTTGGTTATTGTATTTGTGTGCATTTGTTTGACTGCAACAATGTTACAGATTTTGTCTCCTGAGAATGGTGTAGCAAATAGTGGTTCTCCCTCTGAGATGACAATTTTAATTGGACTGATTTCACAGCTATCCGGTAAACTAGATAGCATGTTTAAGGATGGAGTGATGGAGTCTGATAGGAACATACCTTCCTTGGCACATGATCTAATGTTTACTATTGAAGAGCAGCAGGTAAGCAGTCTGGCTGTTCACCAGGATGTAAATGTACCCACTAAGCAATGGAACAGCTGTTACGTCAAGAGCTTGTGCTACAACTACTGATGCCAAAAGGAGTTTTTTAGCACCAAAAGCTAGGCTGAAGGCATCAGCAACTGGTAAGAGTTATGCAACTATACTGACTGACTGGTTTAAGTAACCACTAAAACTAGCATGCATTGTGCAGGCTTCTGTGGCAAAAAGAAGTGAACCAGCACGTAGATAAATCCAGTGACACACCAACTGTATTCAGTAAGAAATAAGATATCACTGGAAACCAGGATGGAGTAAATACACTTTAAAATCTTTTTAATATCCACAAGTAAATTTCAGGTATGCTAGTATACAACTTTCACCCAGAGGGCTTCCTCAGGCATATAAAACAACTTACATCAACAAGAGAATGGTTTAAATAGTGTAAAAAAAGTCACGTGCACAAATCAAATGACAGTTAAAATTAAAGGAACAGTATGCTCTTAAAAACATTATATGTAATAGCAAGTATATGAAGCTTAAAGGCTTGTAAAAGTGTATAAACCAGATATAAAATATGGATATAAAGAACTTATATAACGTTTATAAAGTGGCAGCTGGCTTACATATGAAACATACATATATTGCTGCAACAAATGTACTTAGAGTCGTATGTGGTTATGAATATAGGTTTAAGAGGGACAATACCTTTAAGCCCTGGCATAATATAAGCCTTAAACCTCAGAATCCAGTTCAGTTCCAGTCTTTCAGATCTGAGAACAATATATTCACCTCTTATGTTTTCATGCACAACTTCTAAAATCAGGAATTTAAAACTCTGGGTAGATCCCTTCTCCAGCTTATGTTTGCTTAAGCATTAGTAACTACTTCTTTATTAATTTCTGAGAGATGACTGGATATGCGGCCTTTAAGCCTCTGGTTTGTTTTACCTATATAATAGGAAGTGCAGTGACTGCATGTTGCTAGATATACCCGATTCTTGGTGTTACAATTACTACAGGCTCTAATTTCAAAATTTGTGGCTGTTACAGGATGCGTAATAATTTTCCTAGTGTCAATGTACTCACTGAATACCCAACTGCTACATTTATAAGGGCCTTTTTTTTGAGTTGGATGTAAACCACAATCTGGTTCGTTCTCTATAGTATAATATACTTTTTAAGCTTATGTGAAAACAGGGGTTGCAAAGTGATATAATTACTAAGTGATGGAACATCCTGTAGTATGTGCCAGTGTTTATGGATTATATTTTAAATGGCTAAGGAGTTCCTATTATAAGTCAAGGCACATCTAATTTTCGGTATTGTGGTAGTATGGGTTTTGTGCTGTGTGCCTATCTACTTGGTTAGAGAAAATAGGTGCAACAACTGTATTTCTTTTCTTTTTAATGTCCTCACATATGTGCTGGACTTCTTGTTGTTGTAATCTGTAAGGGCCAAGTGTTCAACAGCAGCCTTCATTTGTTCTCATATATTTTTGTCTTGTGTATTTAATCTAGATATTCTCAAGAACTGGATATTTACTACATTCTTCAAAAGGAACGAGGATGCATACTGTTTCTTTGTAAGGTGTTGTTACATTTAACAGGTTTCTTGTATAAACAGGTGTTAAGAATACCGTTATCATCTTTAGTGATGGCAATATCTACAAAGTCAATGTTCAAGGAAGAGAAGAATTTCTTAAATTTTAAAAGCTCATTTGTATTAGATATATAATCATAAAACAAATCAAAGGTAGCTTTGTTCCCTTCCCAGATGATAAACAGGTCATCCACAAATTGTTTGTAAAAAACTACATTCTCATGAAATGGATTGTTAGCTGATAAGATGTGCTCCTGTTCCCACATATTAATTACAATGTTGGGAAATGTGTTATCTACAGAGGTGCCCATAGCAACTCCCCCATGCTTGCTTATAGAGTTGTCACTGGAACAGGACACTGTTCTCAAGAACTAAAAGCAAGATGTTATATAAAGAATTAATGATTGATTGCTCATATTCAATTTGTTCCAATAAAAATGGTTTTACACTACCTATCCCTACATCTGAGGGGATGATGGTGAATAAAGAGTCCACATCTAAATCAACAAAATGACAGTCGGCGAGATTCCTGCCAGCTGCCCATTCATATAAAATTTGTAAGAAATCAGTGGTATCTCTCAAAATTGTACCTGTATGTTCAAAATTAACTCTACACTGTGCCTCTAGGTACTTTGAAGCTGGTTCAGTTACCCATCCTCTACCTGATACAATGGGCCTCATGGGTGGAATTGTGGTGGACTTGTGGATCTTGGGAACTCCATAAATTATTGGTACTTTAGGATTTTAACTAATTAATAGTCAAGCAATTCCTTGTTTATCTTATCATCATTATATAGATTAACTAAACTCTAAGAAACATGGTTAGCAAGTTTTATTTGTTCATGTTTAGTAATTTTAACATAGGCATCAGTGGACAACATTGCATGCATGGTTTGTATATAATAACTTGTATCCATCACCACTACACCCCCACCCTTGTCTGCAGGTTTTATAACTATGTCAGCACTATTAATTAATCTTCTAGGCACTATATGTTCTAGCTTTGCGAGATTGTAATAACATCCATTTATATGATGAGCAAATGACTTATACATGTCTCTTTCTACTGCATGTTCAAACATTCTAACCTCTTCATTACTGTATGACATAAACATGCTATGTCTTTTATAAGTAGAGTGTGTAAAATCAGCATTAAAAGGTATAGTTTTTAAGCTTAAATTTCGAACAGAATATTTAAATTCAAATGCTATGGTAGAAATGTTCACAGTTTGTGAAGGTATAAGAGTAAGTTCTTGGCTTAAGACTGACAGCTCCTGCTCAGTTAAAACAGTACTTGAGAGATTCAAAACTATGTTCAGACCTGCATTTGGCTTCATATGCGTGGTCTGTTCCCTGTCCACTTTTGCTTGGTAGTGCTCTGTCTCCAAGCTAAGAACATTGGGGTGGTTGTGGAGCAGGTTTGTCTGATAAAAAAGGAAGGTCAACAGGGTCCAAGGCTCTAATGCTGTTGATGTCTACCATAGGCTGTTGTGAATCAGATATATGCCAAGTAACAGGAAGAGGGAGGGGCTCCAGACTATGTAGTGGCTGTGGTACTCAAAGATGCTGCTGTTACATATGTCTATAGATGTCATATGCAAATGAATTTCAGCTGATTGGGAGTTGGAATCCGAGGGAGGGAAAACAGACAAGAAAGATGAATCTTTAGTTTCTTGATTGGTGGGAATATTCATTCATTTATTTATTTATTTGCTTTTTGTTTACCAGGAAAGTCCACTGGGGCAGCAGAACCCATTTTCAGTGGAGACCCGGGGAGAAAAGCTCCACAGTGCAGGATGTAAATATAATAAAATTGCAAAGAAAATACAATTCAAGAAAAGCTCCTCAGTACAAGACAAGATTACAATGAAATTGTAAAAAAAATACAACTCAATAACAAGGAAATAGTATATACAAGTACTGAGATGAACCTGGAACAGGAACATCATTGAGCAATAGTGAGCCTATGCAGTCAGCTTTAGGTAACTATATACATGGCTAATTGTGACTATGATCTCTATATACAGTGGTATAATTCCATAAAACAAAAAATGCAAGGAGACAATGATGTCAAGAAATATGCGTCCATATATATTTAGGGGGGCTTGGTGCAAGTACACTTCCAGCACGAGAAAAGGTGGGTAAGAAGGGAACTTTTGAAAAGAGAGGGGTTTGGAGTTGTTCTGATGGTTAGAGACAAAGTATTGCAGTTTTTGGCTATAGAGTAAGAGTTAAGAAGCTGGCCAGGTGGGAGATTAAGTTTGTGAACTTGTAAAAGCTTTTGGTCCTCTGATCTAAGGGGCCTATTTGGACGGTAGTAATTGAATGTAGAGCTAAGGACAGGACAGTCTTGGGGATTTGTGAGCTGTGGTTAGTTGCAGATAGGAGTGGTAGTTAGGTAGTTCTAGCAAGTTCAATAATTTTAAGGCAGTGCAGTGATGTGTGGAGTGTTTGGAGTTGGTTGCAAATTTGGGATTTTATTGTAGCATGCCTCGTGTTTAAGTTCAGAGGAGCTTTGGCTGTTAATAAGTAGAGGGGCACCGTAGAGGAGACAGGGTAGTAGGTATGTAGAGGCTAAGGTTATTATTGTGGATGGGCTTAGGATGTGATTGTCCCTATAAAGACTACCAAGTTTACAGTGTGTTTTGTGAATGCTTTTTGTATACGAAGGTCGAATTTCATGTGTTCGTCGATAATGACTCTGAGGAGTTTTGTGTGTATAATGACTTCTATTAATGATTTGTTAAGAGAAAAGATGGTGAAGTTGGTCTTATTTAAGGGGGCTATTTTCTTGGGGGTAAAATAATGATTTTGGATTTTTTAGGGTTTAGGGTGAGGTGGTTGTTTTGTATCCAGGATTCTGTGGAGGAAAAGACATTTTGATTTAGTGTAAGTAAGGCAGAAACAGAGATAGCTTAGCAGATGATAGTGGAGTCATCTGCATACTGAATGACAGTTTCTTGAGATAGTAATGAGTAGAAGTTGTTTATGAATATGCTAAATAGGATTGGTCTAAGTATGTAGCCTTGGGGGATGCCGGTGGTGGTGTTAAGGAGAGGAGAGATGGTGTTTTGCCATCTGACAGCTTGTTGTTTTTCATGTAAGTAATTAAAGAACCAGTTTAGGGTGGGAGGGACAAACAGACAGATTGTAGAGAGTTTGGAGATTAGAAGAGGGTGAGAAATGGTGTTGAAGGTTTTGTATAGGTCAAGAAAGAGGGCTGAGACAATTTTACCAGTATCACGGGCTCTGTTTACAGTATCCATAAAGGAGAGAAGGGCAGTGAGGGTACTATGTCCAGGTCTGAAGCCATGTTGTGAAGATGATAGTATTTGGTTGCATAGAAGGTAGTGGAGAAGTTGGGAATTGATGCATTTTTCTAGGATTTTGGAGATTAGATAGAGAATAGCAATGGGCCAGAAGTTAGTGATGTTGGTATTATTGCCTAATTTATGGAGAGGGAGGATGAATGCCTTTTTTCCAGACTTTAGGAACATAGGACTCTAGGATGGATCTATTTATAAGTATGCTTATAGGGTAAGAGATACTATCAGCGGCAATTTTTAGGTAATCTGAGGGTAAGTTACCTGTGGCATTGGAGCAGGGTTTAAGATTTTGTAGTAGTTGTTTTATAGCTGAGGTTGGGGTGGGTTTTATGGTGAAAGATGAAGAGGGGTGGGTGGTATGTTCTTTTGAGAGATGAGTTTGAGTATGAGAGAGGGAGTGGGTAGGAGATCTAAGTGTGGATGTTTGGATAGCGCAGAAATTTGTCTGATAATTTTTTCTGTGATGTCAGCTATGGAGTTGATAAAGAAGGTACTGAAACTGGTGGTTATTTCATCAGGTCATTTGTCAGGTAGTGGATAGGATTGTTTTTTGGGTCTATATTACATCGCCAAAATGCAATTCCATTGAAAAACTATCCATCGACACCTAATCAGTGAAACAATTTGCTGAATTTAATAAGGGCAACAATGTAGTTGGCCAACACAGAACTTTGCCCTTTTCTCCACTGCAGTGTGATCTTGGAGTTGGTATATATAGTTAGGGGGGTGTGGGGGACAAAGTCCCCCACTTAGGTGGGTTCAATTTTACATAGATGTTGGTCCATTGTGCTGTGGGCAGGTATTTCCTTGCCCTTATTAAATTTAGCGAATCATTTTGCTGATTAGGTGTTGATGGATAGGTGCTCACCAAAATTGCATTTCGGCAATGTAATATAGACCTTTTTTTTGCCTGGGTCAAGTAGTGAGGTTATGGAAGTCCAGAATTTCTTTGGATTTTGCTAGTGGTTTGTTTGAAGTTTTAGGTAATGTTCTTTTTTATCTTTGGTGACTATTTTTTTTCACATGGTTGTGAAGCTCTCTGAATTTTAGGTCTGTGGTATTTCTGTGTTCCTGCCATAACTTCCATCTTTTGCCTCTGGCATGCATGAGAAGCTGAGTAAATTTGGTAAGCCAAGGGGCATGGTTATTTTTTATCCTCTGTACATGTATAGGTGCAAGGCTATTTAGGGTATTCATGAAGGTAGTGTTGAAGTAATCAACAGCCTCGTCTAAAGGGAGTGTTTTTAGTAAATCCCAGTTAGTTGCTTTTAGAATATTGTTGAAGTTGATGGGGTTGAATGAGGACAGGTTCCTTGTTTGTTTATATTGATGCTGGCATTGACTGGATGGGCGGGCTCATTTAATAAAGACTGGGGGATGATTGCTGAGGGTGTTTGGGGGTGTACCAGCTGAGGATATTTTGTTGGCATTAGAGCCTAGAATCCAATCCAAGAAGGATCCTTTATCAGTCCCTTTGTTTGGTCTGGTGGGGAGTCTATGAGCTGGGTGAAGCTGAAGAGATTGATGTTTGAGGATGGGTGGATGGAGTTTAATTCAAGCCAATTGATATGTGCATCACCTGGTATGGTAGTCACATTCTTTATGTGGGTGGAAATCCAGGCTGGGATACCCTCAAGTATGGGAATGTTGTTTCCAGGGGGTATATAGAGGGCTGCTACACAAAGTTTCTTCTTGTAGTTTATATTGAACAATGAGATGAGGATTTCTGCATTTGAGAGCTGTGGTATGGGGTTAGTAAATGGAATAAGATTGTGAGAGATGGAAAATATAAGAGCTGCACCACCATCTTTTTTATGGATTCTGTCTAACCTTATTGTTTGAAAGCCAGGAGGGAGAAATTCAGTGTCTTTAATGTGGGATTTTAGCCAGGTCTCGGTGGTTGCTATGATGTCTGGTTGTTGGTGAGCAACTCAAGCGTGTAAGTCAAGAGATTTTATTCTTAATACTATGGAGATTTAGGTTTACGAAATATAGTGACTTATGGGAATTTCTATTGATGGATATGGAGTGATGGTTGACACTGGTGGGTCCTGGGCTGGGGTGTATATCGCGACACAGAGCTATGCTGGGGTGATTAGAGATTTGACATTAATGTGTCAAACAATATGTGCTTGTCTCTGACAGACAGGGATTACATCAGGGAGTGTAGCTGACTGAGTTACCTCTGTAGAATGTGAAATAGGAGCCGAGAATGGTTTAATCCTAGTATGTGATGCATCTGTCTGTTCATTTCTTGAATTAATGTTCCAAGGAAAAATATATGCCCCTTCTGAAAATCCATAATATCCCTGTGTAGCTTCCTCTTCTTAGTTTCAATGAGACGTTTTCCGAAGATGGCTATACAGTCAAGTGTTTCATAGAATAAATCTGACTGTGCATTTTGTTCTATGGTTTCTGTTAATTCTACATATAGCTGTTTCATCTTGGCTGTCAGATCCAACTCTTTGGGCTCAAAGAACCCATTCATCAAGTCTATATATCTAAAAGAACAGCTAAGGTTAATTAGTTGCCACCTCCATAAGAGGTCAGGATATTGGTCATGAAAAGTGTGCATTTTTAATATTCATAGACCTCTAGGGGCTTCTTTGCGTTGGAGACAAGCATTGAAGCTCAGCCTCTGCCACTGTAGTTTCTTGAACTGGTACACAATATTTTCAATGCTATAGTTTAGTTGTGTACTGATGCAATGCACTTTCTGGAACACGACTGTTGTCAGACACTGTGAATATACCAAAGGGTCTATGTAAGAGGTTATGGGAGATATCCAACAAACTGTTAAGGTCCATTATTATCCGATTATGCATATTGCTGGTGGAGGGTAGTGCACTATTTCCATTCCTGTCCATGGCAGTTCACACAAATAAAATTAATGACAAAAAAGTGAAACAGCACATAGGTAAATCCAGTGACACACTAAATGTATTCAATAACAAATAAGAAGTGACTGGAAACCAGGGTGGAGTAAATGCACTTTAAAATCCTTTTAATATCTGCAAGTAAATTGTGGGTACACTTTTAATATCCATAAATAAATTTCAGGTACACAAGCATAAAACTTTTGCCCAGAGGGTTTCCTCAAGCATATAAAATAACTTACATCAACTAGTGAATGGTTTAAATAGTGTAAAAAAGTCACATTCATAAATCAATTGACAGTTAAAATTAAAAGAACAGAATGCTCTTAAAAACATTATATGTAATAACAATTATGTGAAACTTAAAAGCTTGTAAAAATGTATAAACCGAATATAAAAATAGGTATAAAGAACTTGTATAAAGTTTATAAAGAGGCAGCTGGCTTACATATGAAATATACATATATTGCTGCTCCCACTAACACGACACACTGACACTTTCACAAGCCAGTTACCATGCATGCACACAGTCTATCTCACCATCCTCTTTCTCCTGGCATCAACACACTACTTTACCTCCTACCAAACCATACTTAATGGTACCTTAACTACTCCTTCAAAACATACTTCCTCTCACACACCTTCCACCCATCACTACAGCCTACACATATGCCCAAGTAGTCACCACCATATTATTCTCCCACCTCCCTCAGGAAGACTCCTCACAATCTCTACCAAATCACTTACTACAAATAGATACATAGCCATTCTAACCAAACTAACCAAACTCTTAAACCATATTAGCCATCAACTGATCCTAGCTGGAGACATACACCCCAACCCAGGGTCAAACCCTAGCACAAATACTCCATCTATTTCATTTCTCTCACCCAACCAATCTCCCATCTCTAGACCAAAAAATAGCCTTCTACTACTTAGCTTAAATATCAGAAGCACAAATAACAAAGTGCACCTACTTCATGCTTTGATATCCACCTATTCCCCCAATTTACCATCCTTAACTGAAACATGGTTAAAACCCACAACACCAGACAGCGAGTTCCTCCCACCTGGGTACAACGTATTAAGAAAAGATAGACTATCCAAAAAAGGGAGTGGGGTAGCATTACTTTACAAAAACAACCTAAAAATGTGTACTATTAATCCTCCAATCCCTTCCCTCAGTACTTCTGAACTTCTCCTAGCCAAACTCAAACTTAGTGACAAAAAAATCAATCAATGTTATCACTGGTTATATACCACCAGGCAACAATATTCCCTCCCTACAATCCCTCCTACACTGGGTTAATCAAAATCTTTCTCAAGAAGCCATCATCCTAGGTGACTTTAATATTGACTGGAACACTTGCCCAACCACTAACCCCACCAACCATATTAATCTCTACAGCTTCTCCCAAGTCATTAAATCTAGCACTAGGGTAGGAAATGCTAAAATCAAAGAAAGTCTCCTAGACTGGATCTTGATAAGTAAGACCAGTACTACATACCAAGCAGGAGTCCTTCCAGACACCCTTAGTGACCACCAGCTCACCTTCTTACTAAAATACAAAATCCATGCCAACTCTACCTCAATAATACAAACTACCTGAAACAAAAACAACTTTGACTCAAACAAATTCAAACTCAAACTAAAATACCATAATTGGAACATACTAAAAGAAGTATCCGTAGAAGAAGCTGCAATCCAATTCAACAACACTTTTCTAAAAATCCTAGTTGCCCATGCCCCACCTCGTACCACAAAACTCAAAATGAATACTGCCCCCTGGATCACCAAAGAGACTAAAAATAAGATTTATCAAAGGAATAGAGCTTGGCATCACTGGAGAGCCAATTAGAAAACAATTCCAAAAACTTAGAAATGAAACCAAAAAAAATATTCTCCAGGATAAAAAGAATTATTTCCTACAAATGCAAAACAGGCACCAAAACAACCCCCCAAAAAAATCTGGGCAGGAATAAATAAACTACTTCACCCGGCAAACCCTCCACTGCATCACCAACCTCCACAGGTGAAACCACCGACATACCTGAATAATTCAACAAATACTTCATAGAAACCATCTCTAAACTAGTTCAACAACAACCCACTACTACTACTGCCAATATCCCCAAACCTGCAGTCAGTCCCCAAATTACCTTCCAATTCCAACCCATCCCTACCAATTATGTCAAACAATTACTATCCAAACTTAAACCTACTACCCTAGCAGCAGATGACATCCTAGCAGAATACCTCCAGTTGGCTGCTAATGAACTTCCCTACCCAATCTCTATTCTACTTAACAGATCTATATCAGAAAGCACCATCCCACCAATCTGAAAAACCTCCTACATCATCCCTTTACATAAAGGTGGAACATCCACTGACCTCACCAGCTATCGCTCTATTGCCATCCTGTCCCCACTAGCAAAAATTCTTGAAAAAATGTATACATTACCAACTTATGCCATACCTACTTAATAACCAACTTCTCTCTCCTACCCAGCATAGATTCCACTCTGCCCAAAGTACAACCACAGCCCTTCTTTCCTTTACAAACCTCATCAACCAAAACAGCCACTTAGGTAAACTAACATCTGCCATATTCTTGCACCTGTCAAATGCCTTTGATATGGTCAACCATCCGAAACTACTCCACTCCCTTACTAATCTTGGCCTTAGTGATCACGCACTAGCCTGGTTCCAAAACTATCTACATGGTAGACAACAAGTAGTTTGATGGGACAACAACCTATCCTCACTGCTGCCTATTACCACAGGAGTCCCACACGGGTCCATTCTGCGACCCCTTCTATTCTCCATCTTCATTAATGATCTCCACAGCATATGCCAAGATGCAACTGTTATACAATATGTTGATGACTCAATATTAGTCTGCTCAGCCAACGACCCACATGTTCTCCTCTCCATTACCCAAAAAGCCTTCCAAATTACAGTAACCTGGTTTCTTAACAAAAACCTATTACTTAATCCCAGAAAGACCAAACTGTTGCTATTTAAACCAAACAAATCCATCTCAATGCCCTTCACATTCAATATTGTGTCCAGAGATGGGACTATCATCTCTCCCGACACTCATACTAAACTGCTAGGAGTGACCATTGACAACAACCTCAAGTTTGATCTAGATATAAATCAAACTATTAAAACATTCACAAAAAACTAGGCAGTCTTTATAAAAACAAACCATTTCTAACTCAACCTGCTAGAATAACCATAGCTCAAACCCACCACCTCATCACACTATTCTACACCGCTCCCATCTTCACCAACCTACCCAAAACTTAAATGGCCAAGCTTAACATCTGCTACAATCAAATTGCCAAATTTGTTACTGGTGCCCCCTACCATGCCCACCACTGTCATTCACTAAATCAACTTAACTGGCTTGAATTCCCAAATCATTTCTCATTCCATCAGCTTTCTTTCACCCAGAAACTCTTACTGCTTCTTGAAAAACACCCAGCACTATCTAATAGGTTCATAGGTAACTACTAGGCTATCTGCCCAAGGGCATCTATAAGCCTAGCCAGAATGCGTTGGCTTTTGCCACCCCCTTAGATTAGTTCCCTGTACCTCTGTCCAGCAGAGCCACTGCAGTGATCCCCGGGGTAAATTTTCTTTTTCCCATCCACCCATCAAGGTTTCTCTTGAAGAGTGTTAGTGAGGGGCTCTGCCTAATGTAGATTGGAATCCTGTTCCAAAGCATGGGGAGTCTCTGGGACAGGAATCTATCCCTCCAGCATGTCCTATTTATCGTTGTGGTGAGGTTTAGATCCCTAGAGCATTTGGCTCTCTGGGATTTGTTTTTTTTAGGTGGAGCATGTCCATCAATTCTGGGTTGGACATGGCTTTGTATGTCAGGCAGAGATCACCTCTGAGTAAGCGGTATGCAACCGAGTACAGCTGGAGTAATCCTCTTGGTGAGGTACTTCTGTGGTCTTTCCAGCTTTTGCAGGTGTCTTGTAAGATACATCCCAAATGGGGCATTGTACTCTATGATGGGTCTGATGAGTGATGAGTAGAGGGGCACAATAACCTCTTTTGTTATAGATGTGAACTATTTTGTGATTAGGTGGGCCACATAGAAGGATTTTCTAACCACCTTGGAAATATGATTATCAAAGGAGAGATTACTATCTACTTGGGTCCCCGGATCCCTTATTACTTTTTCTGTATTTAGGGGACTACCACGTATGTAGCAGTTTGTGGGTACTTTGTTTTTTTCCAAAGGGGATGACTATGCACTTTTTGGCATTTAGCTTGAGGCCATGATTTTGACACCAGGTATACGGATCAGTGAGACCCTTCTGGAGGTTGTCTGTATCAGCGGGAGAGTCAATTATGGCCCCCAGTTTACAGTTGTCTGTGAACTTGGTCACACACAGGTTAAAACAGCCCTATCCAAAGCCAAAAACACAGCTTCAATGGGACAGGACAGTGTCCCAGGCTGTGTCTTACATGAGCTCCAAAATGAAGTAACCCCTCACCTAAACACACTGTTCAAACTCAGCCTCTCTACAGGCTACATACCCATAGAGTGGTGCACAGCAACAGTTATCCCACTCCACAAAGGTGGAGCCAGAATGGACCCCGGGGACTATCATCCTATAAGCCTGACGAGCCTGGTCTGCAAGACAATGGAACAGATCATCATGGAACTCATAAACAAAAACATTGGTAACCCCCAAACTCTGGATCCCAACCAGTTCGGGTTTGTGAAAGGCAGATCATGCCTCCTGAAACTGATCAACTTCTTTGAGGCAGTCACCAAAGCTGTAGATGAGGGTAAGGTGGTTCACACAGCCTATCTTGACCTCGCCAAGGCTTTTGACACCATCCCGCATTCTGGAATTATAGCTAAATTCACTAAACTAGGTATAAATCCCTACGTCACAAGATGGGTTGCCAACTGGCTCACTGACAGAACCCATACTGTAAAAGTTGCAGACTCCAAATCTGACCTCAAACCAGTGACAAGTGGAGTACCACAGAGTTCAGTCCTAGGACCTCTCCTGTTTGGTATCTACTTCTCTGAAGTACAGGCTAACACAGAAGGCCTCTGGCTAATGAAGTTCACAGATGACTGCAAACTAGGAGCCATAGTCAAGTCCCCAAATGATGTGGACATCCTACAGAAGGGCCTCGCTGAGACAGATGCCTGATGGTGTCAGAGCCATGTTCTCAAGCTCAATGCCAAAAAGTGCAGTATCATCCCCTTTGGTAAAAACTCTGTACCCATGAACTACCACATAGGCAGCAATCTACTTAACACCGAATGTGTGATAAGAGACATTGGGACCCAGTTGGACAGTAGTCTCTCCTTTGATAGACACATCACCACAGTAGTCAGGAAGTCCTTCTACATGGCACACCTCATCATAAAAGGGTTCTCATCCAGGAAAAAAGAGGTCATTGTTCCCCTCTACTCGACACTCATTAGACTCATTATAGAGTACAACACCCCTTTTGGAATGTACCTCACAAGACATCTGCAGCAGCTGGAAAGGCCACATAAGTACCTCACAAAGAGGATTACTGGCCTCAAACAAATGCCCTACACTGACCATCTCAAAAAACTCCAGCTTTATTCCGTAGCATATCGCCTACTCCGAAGTGATCTCTGCCTAACATATAAAGCTATGTCAAACCCAGAGCTGTTGGACATGCTACACCTAAAGAAATCCTAATCCCTCCGAGGGACCTAAATCTTGTCACCACAATAAACAGGACATGCTGGAGGGATAGATTCCTGTCCCAAAGACTTCTCATACTCTGGAACAGGCTACCCATCTATGTCAAGCAAAGTTCTTCATTAGCACTCTTCAAGAAAAATCTTGATGAGTGGATGGGAAATAGGAAATACACCCCGGGGATCACTTCTGTGTCTCTGCTCGACAGTGGCATAGGAAAATAACTTTCTTGGGTGGCATAAGCCAGGGAACCTTGTTGGCTAGGCTTACTTAGGCCCTTGGGCCAGTAGCCTAGTACCTACCTATGAACCTATGAACTACTCAACTCTCACTCTTGGAACAGTGCAGTAATAAAGTGGCAAAATTTGCTGCCAATCATCATTATAGGACACATCACTATATGGCCCTAAAACCTTAGTGGTTAGAGCTAAGCCATTACTTTACAGTTTCCCAAAAAGTCATTTCCCACAAATTCATCTATTACCTAGACAAATGCCCTAGTTTAAAAATATTTTCCAACTTTATAATCCAAGTAGACAGCAGAGCTCTACTGACAAAAACATGATTAACTGTTACAGAAGCTAAAACCTCAGCTGGTGACTTTTTGTACTTCTCTTTCATGACTAAAATTTGGTACTCCCTTCCTCTCATTATAGGAAACACAGCAGACACCAACTCTGTTAAAGCACAAACAAAGGAATACCTTAAATGATACCTGGCTGTGCACATGCACAACTCAGTTCCTGAACAATAAATGTCCTGCCCCTTACTTTCTCCTATTATTTCCAAGCACTATAACCTCAGCTATTTGACCAAAATCTCCTTGTTGTCCCCTACCTCTCTCACTTCTTCCTTTTACTTATACAAAAACATTCTCTCTCTCTCTCTCTCCTCTTAATGCTAATCCTCAATGTCCTTCTTTCTTCCAAGTTCATTTCCAAATATGTTTCATAGCTCTTTGCATTATGCAACCATTAATTAATGATACTCTTAAATTTTGTATATCTGTTGATTATTCCTATACCTCTGTTTAGTATGTTCATTATGTAATGTTGTAATTTTTCTGCAGCTTCTTCTCCCTGGACCTCCACTACCAAGGTATGTGTAGCCCTCACTATACTTGACATGGGAACTTCCAGAGGTAACCTGCGGACATGTTGGGTTTCCCACAGGCTTCTGCCTCAAGGATACTATAGCAGATCTCCACATAATCTTGGCATATGTGGATCAGTACATGTTTTTCCTGGAGACACCTTAGAATCAAGCTAGTACAATGCATGATTTTACATATATTACTCTTTCCTGAGGTGTTTTGTGCAATATATTGCACCCATGATGCCATTAGGGCCCTATCCGGACTACAAGAGGAGTGGTATTGGAACAGCGGAAGAGCTACCATGAAAAGTGGAATGTGTGATGCATGGTGCTACACCAATGTGTTAGCCCAGCATCCTGACAATGCCCATGAGTCCCACATTTGCCACGCAAGCTTACTCTGCCATCTGTTTCTGTGCAGTAGGATTTCTCATGGTCACCTAGTTGTGAAGTACAAAGCATTTTAATGTTACAAACCATAGTTATTTCAGTATCTATAGGGTGGAATGATTACAATTGAGTAACCATCCTGGTTTTGTTATGTTTCTCCTCACCTCTTTTGTTTTGCAGGTTATGTAGGCTACTTAGTCTAACATTGGCTAATTGCACTGATCCATAACCTCCAGAGGACTGCTGAGCGGTACTTTAACATTGCCCTCACCCATTAACAGATAGTGGCTGAGTGGTGTTTTGCCTGCTGAAAGCCAATTTCCATTGCTTCGATGAGTCTGGAGTGCCCTTCAGTATGACGCTGCTACTACATGCAGGACGTTTACTGCCTGATGTACTCTGCACTACATGATTAGGCATCCGTCTGATACCCAACTGCCACAGTCACCAGTAGTGGCAGTGCAGCTCCTTCTATTGTTTTTCCCAACAGTGATGATGGTGATATTGGCCAGCCAATGGTGGTAGCACAGCAACCCCTCCAGCAGGTTCATAAATGGTGCATGGCTGCTCAGGCAAAGTGTCTAGTCCACAACATTGGTCCATGACATTCTCTTAGTAACAGTAGATAAAAAAACAGTTGCACAGATAATACATGATGCAAGCACTGTTAGTTGAGGGTTATGCTGTGTGGTGCATGGTCATTTTACACTGTACGTGTCATATTTCTTATTTTTCAACAACAGAAATATTTTTCATAATGATACCATCAGTCATCATTTGTGAAGGGAAGTCACATAAATGCTAGTTATACTGGCAGAGAATGAGTTCAAAAAAGGAGTTGTGACGTTTATGGTTGTACCATTATTTCTACCTGCAGAAAAGATTATGTTGACTGTTAATGACAATAAGCTACTTGCATTAGGAAATCAGTTTCTCACACTCTCTTTTTTCTCCCTTTGATATTCTCTGCTTTGTTTTTTTTTTCACATTCCAGTAAGATGTGCTGCAGTAGTCATGTGTGTTAAGGGACTGGTGGGTGAGTACTGTGTTGCTCTTACTAAGTTTCTAACTGTAAGTTATATTTGGAAGGTATTATATGCAATGTCTCCTAAGGATAGTGTGGGTGACGGTCCTATAGCTCAAGAGCAACTGCTGACATGTGAGCTTGATGCTGAGTTGCTCCAGTTCTGGAACCTACTTGATGCAGGAAAAACTCTTGACATTTACCTAAAAGTGCTGTTGGACCTAGACCTTGACTGAAAAGTTCTTCCACATGCTGTGAAAGTCTAACAAGGTCTCACTACCTTCTTCTTTGGGGAATCCATTTGAAGGCCTGTTGCACTTTCTTGAGAGTCACCTGGTATTTGGCCTACTCATCCACTATACGTACAGACAGATCCACAGCCACATCCACTTGTGTTCCCAATGTATGTCTAGTAAATGTTTACAAGTATGTATAATAGATGCTGACATGGATGCTGTGTTTGCAACCATACTGCACATGAGAATCATCATGGACTTGTCCATGGTCTCAGACAATGTACTGATGAAATTTCCCATGTAATGCCCTACAGTACTCTGACCATTTCTAGCTGATTCTCAGTGGCAGTAACCTGGGCTTGAACTATGTCACAGCACATCTAATGTTGGACGGCCAATGCCGTGCATGTCTGTGGAGCTAACTGTGAGATATGTCTTCAAACGACACCTCTATGTACAGCTATGACAATAGGTACTACTGCCTCTGTAAGGTTAGTGTCCTCATCAAGACATTCAGACTGTGCACAAGAAGCAGGTGTTAAGCTGAGTTGTGCCCCCACCCCTCTGTAATGCCTTATCCACGTTTTGCTGTGTAAGCCCATGTCACTGCCTAAGGAGTTATCTACTTGTTGTGGTGTACAGGAGCCTGTCAGTGCACTTTTTGACTCTGTACCATCTCAAGCTCTGTCACGAGTGTGAGAGCTATGGTTTAATCATCAACAGCCACCTGATGCCAACATCAGCTTGCTGTAGTAAGTCACAGGATGAGTTTTGCTCTCATGCTGCCCCTGTGAAGAAATGCATGAGCACCTGGTTAATGTGACTTATGACAGGTGGAATTATTTTTATGTTTACTAAGTGTGGGGAACAGAGAAGCCTAAACTGGTAGACTAAAGCTAGTTGGTGTAAGTTGAGGCCAGTTTAAGAAGTTCTTAGTCAAATGAGGCTCAGCTGTACTGAGCTCTATGAATCACATCATAGTGGACATGTGTATCCCCTCCTGTAAGTGTGAATGCATTCAACCTGCCATGGGTGAGCTGTGCTTAGCTCATGAAAGCATTTAAGCACCATTCATATCTCAGTCGTGCTATACCATCTGCCTAATATGTATGCAGTTGTATGACTGGTAAGGCCAGAGTTAACTCCGGCTGATTATTGTCACTCCACCTTAACTTACTTCCCCCTACACAAACCCTAAAACTTTGTACATACATCATGTCACAAAAGATAAATTACAGCATTCTCTGATGTATTTTTTTTAAACTGGTTGTGGAATACCTCCTCAAAAAAGTGCTTATTGAATCAAATTCAGCATATATGTACACCCTTGAAGACATGTCAAACACAACTGTGATATCATAGTCAAAGAATATCACTGTTTCTTAAAAGAAAAAAAGCACAAACTACATGGAACAAACCTCTATCCTGATATTACATTCCAGGAAGGTTTTCATTTCTTTGCCAAAAGATCATGGAACTGAAACAATGGAACTGCATGACACATCTTGTTATTACACTAAACTTTTCCACAGCTATCATTTCAATAGATGAAAGCCCTGTATAGGTGTATAGGCTGGGCTAAGTGATACCACATCCCAGTACCCCTGTATCAGACTTCTACATCTTATTCTTGTACTATCACTTCATTAATATAGCATCAGTTAAAGCCCAAGGCCAAGTCCCGAGCAGATAAGAAAAGGAGATAAAAATCCTTCTCACCTTCTGCATGAGTCATTCCTCCAAAAGTTAGATCAGGCTACTTCAGTGATGAAAATAAAATAAAACTTAATGTCTGGCAGGAGAAAGGGGAGCACCTGTCAATCCCGAAAAGGATCACCCTCTTTGGGGAGCAGATGAAACATGGGTATGATGAACTGTAGTGGGGGAGTAGGGATCACTGACCAGGTAGGTTTTGGAGGTTCAGGAAAGAAGACCAGAGTTTTACAACAAGTACTGCATTTTATATAGATAGGTTTACTATTAAAACGTGAAAAGTCACAAAAATTTCTATTTATGTGGTGGTCAAATAGTACTGTCGAATATAGTAATCTTTCTAGTAACAAATCTCAAATATGATTACCTTGAAGTCGGCATTCAAAATAATTTGAAATACCAGGAGGTGACATCACACCCTCAGGCTGTTGTGGTAAAGGAGCCATTAGAAGTGTATCTCTGAAGCACAAGTTTTTATGGTTTTGCAGGGGGGCAAGCCCCCCCTGCACCCCCACACCCCCCTTCATATTCCAACTATATTTTTATTATTTGACTATATTCCACACTACAGTGAGGAAAAGGGTAAATTTCCCAACCCCCACTGTAGTGTGATCTGTTTTCTGAACGTTGAATGCACATTAGCGAATGTACACTACCATTCGTTAATGTGCATTCGAACACTTTTCAGGACAGCATTACAGAAACAGGAAAAGATGCATTCGACCCTCCCACTTTCACGTAAGTGCCATTCCACATTTTGATAGCAAAGCATACATGTCGCTCGTTCATCTCTGTTACAAATAATAAGAAGGCTTAGCGTTTCATTCAGATGCTTTAAAATATATAAACACACATCAGGATGGATAGCAGCACCTTTAAATATGAACAAATTAACCAACAAACAGAGTTTACATACATACATGTTCACATCTCAACAGCTAACTACAAAATGGGAGTCAAGCTCGCAAGTGCTCAGTATTTATATTCTAGTGTAAGCTCTAGGATAGCTTCTTAAAGGTATAGACACTCACTAATCTACAGCTTCCCCCTTAAAAAGATTGCTCTTTGTGCAAAAGAATATCAGAGCTAGGCATACATTACTATGTACATCAGAAACAAAATACAATGTTCATGTCCAAGTTGCTTCATATCTATCGCAAGGTTTAGAGATTCGACCATATCTCGTAACATAACAGTTGGGTCTAAAATGAGTAACAGGGTCAGTCTGCGGTGCACAACTCATATCAGGAATTTCTGGATTTGTCATAAGAACAGGAATGTCCTCTGGAACTTCCTCAGGAATTGGAACACCAGACAACTCACTGTGAGATAAAGAGTCTCTCTCACGGGTTATTTGCTGTGGTATAGGCTCAGACACTGGTAGCAAATGCTTCCAATTCTGCCTAAAGATTTCTTCTTTTTTCACAATGTATAATCTTGGCTCTGGACAAATATTCTTCACAGCACCAATCTGATTATAAATTTGGACATTTGCATCCTTACCTCGTCTCCTTTTCGTAATGGACTGAGCGGTTTACTGGTCTTATCGTAGTAGGACTTCTGGGATAGGTGCTTCTTCAACAGATTACCTTTCACTGACCTGTTGTTCTTGACACATGGAACCAACAATTGACTACTGATTGATAATGTAGCTCTGGTTTGTCTCGGCAGAAGTCTCTGAGCAGGTGAACCAAGATGTTTATCATGTGGAATATTTTTGAGATTCAAGAGATTCAGGAAAACATCACTGTTGTCTCGTCTCATTTTGACTTCTCAGGTAACTGTTTTGCACTTTACACTGCGCGTTCTGCCAAACCATTTGATTGCAAGTACTCTGGACTACTTGTGACATGAGTAAAGTCCTATTCTTCAATAAATCTTTTGAACTGTTGGCTTGTAAACTGCATGCCATTGTCTGAAATAACTTTGTGTGGACTTCCATGAACAGCAAAATTACGTTTCATTTTAGTAATGACAGTACTAGACGCCAGGTTAGGAAGTAGGTAAATTTTGAATCAATTGGAGTAAGAGTCTACTAACACCAAATAATGTTGACCATACGACTCAAAGATATCAGTGGCTACTGTCGACCAAGGTAGTTCTGAAATCTGGTTAAATGAAGTGGTTCTTTCTGTTGATGAGGCTTTGTATTATTACATACTGAACAAGAAGAAAGTGCTCTCTCAATGTCTTGTGACATAGAAGGCCAAAAAACTATTTCTCTCACCCTTCTTTTGGTAGATTCGGTTACTGGGTGACCACAATGCAAGATAGCAATGTACTCAGGTTGCAAAGACTTTGGAACAATTACTTTCGGAACTTTCATAATGATACCTTTGTCAGAAAAAATCTCATCTCTCTATGGAAAATAAAGCTGCAGTACTTGAAGTAAACTAGATTGCTCTGACGGCCATCCATGATTGATAAAGTAGTTCAGCCTTTGTAAAACTAGATCTGTTGATGTGTGTTCTCTCAGCTCATCAAGATATGTGAAAGAAAAATTTATCACTTCCATAACTTCAAAATCATCAATTGAATGTTAACCTTGATTGTCACTGGTATTTCTGGGTGATCTGGCTAATGTATCAGCAAGATAAAGAAGTCTGCCTTTCTTGTAGACAAGACTGAAATTATACTTTTGGATCTCAGCATCAAACGTTGCAGTCGGTCTGGAGCTGAATGCATTGGTTTTCATAAGATTGTGACTAATGGCTGTTGGTCTCTTTTAATCTGGATAGTTCTGCCATAAACATAATCATGGAACTTCGAACATGCAAATGCAATTGCCAAAAGCTCTTTCTTAATCTGGGTGTACTGCTGTTCAGTTTGGGTAAGAGTTCTCGATGCGTAGGCAACAGGTTGATCCTCTTGTAGAATGATTGCACCAAGACCAAATTTTGAAGCATCACAGGAAAGTGTAACTGGTTTATGAACATCAAAGTATCTACACATTGGTAGGCTAGCAATTCTCTGTTTTAAGACATCAATTGCTCTTTGGTGTTGCTCTAACCAAGACCAGGATACATCTTTACATGTCAGCTCTCTGAGTGGTGCTGAAAGTTGGCTCAAGTCTGGAAGAAACTTGCCTAGATAGTTGACCATGCCAAGAAAATGTTGCCAGGGCTTGAACACTGCCTGGAGTTGGCATCTCAAGAATGGCTGATTGCTTTGGAGGGACTGGTCATAGGCCTGTACTCATAAATAAATGACCAACATAAGGAACTTTGTGTAGCCTGAATTTACATTTTTGTGCACTGAGCTTAAGATTAACTTAACGTGCCCTTTCTAGAACTTTTTTCTGTCATGCTTGGCTTCATCACAACCTCCTACTAGTATGTCGTCTACTATAATAGCACAAGGATATTCAGGAAAAAATTGCTCCATTGCACACTGAAAGACTTCACTTGCAGAATTTTTCCCAAATGGCATTCTCAAAAATCTGTACCTGCCAAACAGAGTACTGAATGCAGTGAGCAGTGAGGATTTTTTGTCAAGCTGAATTTGCCAAAATGAACTCTTTGCATCTAGGACAGGAAAAATAGTGGCATTTGGCATCAAGGCTGTGACTTCTTCGACTGTGCTCATTGAATGATGAGTTTTTTTAGCACTTTGTTCAAATCTCGTGGGTCAGTGCATATTGTGATGTCATTTGAGCTTTTCTTATGAGCTATGACCATGGAAGTTTTCCATTCAGTTGGAGTTTCCACTGGAGAAATCACACCTTGTCACACCATTGTAACTAACTTGGCTTTGACTCTGTCCTACATGGCTATTGGAACTTTTCGTGCTGGCCTGATAACTGGACTGACCTCTGGGTCTAACTTCATGGAGCACACAGCTGGATGTTTGCCTAATTTGTCTTGGAAAAGATCTGCATAGGTAGAAAAATCTACTAGGCAACATTAGAATAGTGGTCTTTTAAGATAACATGGTGGACTTCATTATTAAATGAAAGCAGTCCCATTTTCAAACTGTCTCTGAGCCCCAGTAATGTCTGGACATGTTTCTTAACCACATAAAATAACAAGTCGTAGCTTCTTCCTGCAGAGTAATATGAAAGCACAACTGAGCCTTCTTTTTGGATTTCTTCACCTCCATAAGCAGCAAGTTTCACACACCTTGCCAGATCAAGTCTTTCACCTTTACACATTCTAGCAAACATTTCTGCTGACATAACATTGCACTTAGAACCTGAATCACCTTTAAGCTCTATGGGTTTACCATTTATCCGAACAGTAAATAATTCATTCTTTACCATTAAATCTGATGCACTGACCATTTCATGAAGCACTGACACGCCGTTAACATAAAGAGTAGACTTGCCACAGTGTAACTGATCAACTAATTTCTTAAAATGTTCCCTTTTAATAAAAGAATGGGGGCCTTTTGATTTACAAAATCTTTTGAAATGATCCATTTATTATATTTTTGGCATTGTTGACCAAAAGCTAAACATTTCTCCCTTTTAGATTCATGATTACCACCACAATTACAACAGTTGGCAATGAAACCAGGTGAACAGGCACCCCAACCCTTATGCCTGTTTGCTGACTCACTCTTATGCTTCACTGAGACTGTGCAAAGTGTGGAATTTGCCAGAAAGTTCTGGGATTACGAGTAGGTGCTGCAAGGGTTACAACTGCCATGTGCTTGGGCCTGTTTCTCTTAATAACGTGCTGTGTACTATCAACATGAGCTTTATCACTGTGCCTTCTAGAGATGTTCTCATTTGTAAGCATATGTATGTGCTTTTCTGTGAGCTCGTATATCTGACAAGTCTCAATGGCCTTATTCAAAGTTAAATCGCTGTCACGAAGCAAAATCTTTCTCAGAACATCATCTTTTATAACACACACATGTCTGTCCTTTATCAACTGAAGTCACCAAATCTGCCCATTTTAGCTTTATTTCTCAGGTCAGTTATATATGCCGCCAATGTTTCACCAGGCTTTTGATCCCTTGTATAAAATAAGTGCCTTTTCTTTGTAACATTTGTCTGAGGGTTACATATTTCTCTAAATTTACGTTTTAAGCATTCTGGATCCTCCCTTAACTCAGCCTGTACAACAATATGACAGTTTTCCTCCTCTGAAGTATAAGATACACTGGAGCAGATAACACCAAAAAGCACACCACAAAATTCGGTGCCTGCAACCAATGTTATGTCATAAATGAGAAAGAAGGAATAGTATTAGACAATATCAATAGGACAAGATTGAGATTTACACAGGGTAATTGTAATTCGAAATTTGTTATTTATTTGGCAAAGTGTGAGGCTTGTCCGGGATACTATATAGGTAAGACAGAGAGAAATTTTAAGAAACGTATATATGCTCACCTGTATAGTATCAGGATGAAGGACATCAATAATGCCCTATATAGACATGTGGAAAAGTATGGGGTCAAACATAATTTTAAGTTTTCAATATTAGAAAATGTTATACTGGATCCTAGAGGTGGTGATTATAAAAATATACTTGCATATAAGGAAGTATGGTGGCAACTGCTAACTGATGCCACAACACGACCAGGCTTGAATGACCATATTTCAGTAAAACCTTTACTTAATATTAGGTAGGATTGTTTGCACATTATACAGAGAGGATAGAATATAGTAAGGTAGTATTCTATTTACATTTATGGTTTTATAATTATGTAGTCATATATTCCACATATATGTTTGTATAAGGTATTACAGCTGCATCTATTATTTATTTATTTAATGGTAATATTTTTTTAACAATTTTATAATAATTTTTATATATCTACTTTGATATGAGTTGTACTAAGTAGATTTATAGGAAACTGATGTTACTGAATGCAAATAAGCATGTTGTTTTTTGGCACACAACATATATATATTTGTATAGTACAATGTGTATAAAAAAGTATTGTTTCACTTTAAATGGATTAACTTGTTTGTCATAATAAAACAAATTTGTTACTTTTACCACTTACTGTGGTGAATTTATTTTGAAACTCTTCTAGGACGAAGGTTTTTTGGATTGTGGAAGTGTTCAGGGTGAGCGGAGGTTGGCGTTCTTTTACCGCTGAGTTGTGTTTTTTTATGGTGTGGACTGAACGCTACTTTTCAAGGTTAAGTCCTCTGCAGTATAGATAACAGGTGTATACACAGATGAGCATTCCCTTTCTATAGCCTCTGACTCAGCTAAATTAAGTAGAATAAATGCCTTTGTGCAGTCATCTTTATCTGAAAATGCAGCCTGTATGAAAATGTCATACTCTTGCTCAAACACTCTCCAGTTCTCAGCAATATCAATGTCCAACACAAGTGCAGTGGGCTTTTGAAATCAGTTTGCCATGTCCACAAAGTATACACAAACACACTGTAAATATGGCATTTGTAATTATGTATGAACAAACTGTTCTGTGAGCTTGTAACAACATTCAAATGCACAAGAAACTCTTTCAAAATGTTTTGCTTTGTGAAATATGCTCTGTAATGGCTGTATTTTGCAAAATATGCCTTGTAATGTCTGTACTTTCTGAAATATGTCTTGTAACGGCTATACTTTGTGAAATGTCTCTACTGTAACTGCTCAAGCATGCAAACACTTTATACACTTCTAATAACTCTAGACCTACATGTTAACCAAACTATCAAAACCATCAATAAAAAACTAGGGTCACTTTACAGAATAAAAGCCTTCCTAACCCCTCCAGCTAAAATTGCCATAGCTCGCTCATACCTTCTTTCAACCCTTCTGTATGCATCCCCTCTGCTCTCGAATTTGAACAAGACTGTCCTTAACAAACTCTCAATTTGCTACAACCACATTGCCAAGTTTGCTACTGGGCTGCCTTTTAGGACACATCATTGCATCAATCTAAATCAGCTTGGTTGGCTTGAACTACCCAGCCTAATCCAGTATAACCAACTGATTATGGCCTATAAAATCCTCTATAATCCGGACAATACTCCTGCACTTAAAAATATTATCACCCCCTATAACAATCCTAGACTGCTTCGATCCTCCAACAAACTACTAATTCAGACTAGCAAAATTAATAACACAGCCGGTGATTCTCTCTTTGCAAACTCTGTAAGTAGATCCTGGAACTCTCTTCCAGCTGATATTACCTTACTTTCCACCTTAGGTCAATTTAAAACTAGACTCAAACAACATTTGTCACTTAACTGGCTATGTCAATGTATCAAGCCTGGCTAACTCTCTCTAGAATGTGTAAAAATCTGTTAACCAGTTTACTGTGTAATTTAATTCAATCCTGACTTGTGCTCAGGATTAACTGTAACCTGTGGAACTTGTTTAACTTGCTTACTTATGTAATCTCTGTAAATAGTCTGTTTGTAATATGTAATGCTGGTATTATGTAATGCTGTATCTGCTTACCCTTGGAGCTTTTCTCCTCGGGCCTCCGCTGAAAATGGACACGCATCCAGTCGGACTATCCCGGTCAACAAATGTAAAATAAATAAATAAATAAAATAAAAACTCAGATATCTTTGCTTAATACGAAAATACATATGCTTTGCAAAAAATGCAGTTGTTTCCCCTTTTTTATTTGTTTTATGAAATTCAGACTTTATTTCAAACATTTTCCATAGTAATTCAAATATTTTATCAATAACCTACATATCTGTTTATGCAAAAATTGTTTAGAATGCTCTGCATTCCCCTTTTCATATTTTACGAATAAGAATTAGTGCTGAACAAGATTTAACATTTAAATTAGTTTCTGACCTGTTTACGAAGTTTGCACAAAGCAAGTGCCTTAAGTCATTTTACCCAAGCCATTTCAAACTTCATGCCCCTTTGGTATGCCGGTTCAGACTTCAGGCCCTTTTCGATATGCCGGTTCTAATTTCATGTCTTTTAGACATGCCGCTTCTGACACCATATCCTTTTAGACATGCCACATCTGACACCATGTCACTCATTCATCACTGTTACAAATAATAAAAAGGCTTGGGGTTTTGTTCAGATGCTTTAATATATACAAACACATCAGGATGGATAGCAGCATCTTAAAATATGAACAAACTAACAAACAGACCTTGCATACATACATGTTCACATTTCAACAGCTAAATACAAAATGTCAGTCAGGCTCACACGTGCTCAGTATTTATACTCTAGTGCAAGCCGTTGGATAGCTTCTTAAAGGTATATACATCAGTAAGAAAAACAAAATGAGATAACTGTCCAAAGGTCCACAGAGTACATAAAGATCCTTATTTCAAAAAAACCAAAGTGGACCACCACTATTTCAACGACAATACACAAGTTTAATATCACTGATACAAAACAAGCAGGATAAAACTGATGAGCGCTTTCGGGCTCTGCCCTTCTTCAGATAAAGAGAAACAGTTAAAACCACATTTAAATATCTAATTAAAAACACTTCAGCCAATCAGCATTTATATTGCACCCTCCTATCTTTGAGGGTGGGTTTCATGGAAACAAAGTCATTCAATCCTGGTGTTCTATGAGCTAATAGTTCTATTATCCATTTTGCCTCTTCTCTCTCAGTAGCATCTGCTAAACTGCCCCTTCTCATACTGGGAAAAACATTAATAATTGCTCTAAACACAAAGTGATGGTCATTGTTGACTTCTATATGTTTATATAGTGCATTATGTATATTTATAGTTCTTATACATGAAAGATGTTGCAAAATTCTAACTTTAAACATATTATTAGTTTTTCCCACATAAAACGCCATGCATTGCTGACACTCAGCCAAGTAGACTAAATTCTTAGTTCTACAATTGGCTTTTGCTTTAAAATGAAACAATTTTCCTGTTACTGGATGTTTAAAAACTGTTTCCTTATTAATATAATGACATGCTTTGCATGATCCACATGACTTCGTTCCTACTTGACAAATGCCACTTTTCCTTAAACCATTTTTTTTCATGTGTCAGTAAGTCTTTTAAATTTCTATTTCTTCTAAACCCAAATCTAGGTTCTACCCCTACTATTTCTTTCATGTTATCATCAGATGTGAGTATATGCCAATTTTTCTTTATTATATCACAAACTCCATGTATATTATTGCTATAAGTGAAAGTCATTCTAATGGGTGCTGTTTCATCACCATGGTTCTCTTCAGATGGATTTAACCTGGATGTATGTTTTGTTCTTCTATGGGCCATCCCTTTGCATAATTCACTTGTTAATAATTTTTCATTATACCCTCTATTTCTGAAAATTTGTTCTATATTAGACATCTCTTCTTCAAAATCACTATCTTTGGTACATAGCTTTGAGGCTCTACTTATCTGACCTCTTACTATGTTTTTATATGTATGTCTAGGATGCATGCTATCATAAGTGAGTAAATTATTTCTCCAGCATTCTTTTCGAAACAGTGATGTAATGAAACCAGTCTTTTCTTGTTTAATCCTTACGTCCAAAAAATCTATAACATTGCCTGAACATGTGGGGAAAAACTTAAAGAAAGCAATGGTTTGTCCCAAATACTCTATAAAGAGCAAAAGTTCTGTTTTTCCCCCTTCCCATAAAATAAAAACATCATCCACAAAATGTCTGTAAAGAAATATATGTTTAATCCATCTATTCTGACCATCCAAAACAAAACACCTCTCCCAATATGACAATGCCAAGTTTGCGTAGGTATTAGCACAGGGGGTGCCCATGGCTACCCCATGTGTTTGTTTGTAGGTATTATTATTACATAAAAACACATTATTTGTTAGCACCAAATTTAAACATTTTCTTATGGCTGATAATTTCCTCTCATCTGATTCTCCCATCTCTTTACATAACTCACAAACAGCATTCATGCCATATTCATTTTCTATCACTGTAAATAAATTAACAACATCCAGGGTAACCATTAAAATTTGCTTATCACATATATCTACATCTTTTAAAACTTGTAAAAATTGTTGTGTGTCTTTCAAGATTTCTGTTATTTTAACTATGTATGGTCTCAAAGTGTATTCTAACCAGATGGATAGATTTGCAGTTACCCATCTTCTACCTGAGACGATTGGTCTCAGTGGGGGATCTATATGATCTTTGTGTAATTTTGGTAAAGCTTTAAAAATAGGTGTTACTGGATGTTCAGTTAATAAAAACACACCTATTTTTAAAGCTTTACCAAAATTACACAAAGATCATATAGATCCCCCACTGAGACCAATCGTCTCAGGTAGAAGATGGGTAACTGAAAATCTATCCATCTGGTTAGAATACACTTTGAGACCATATATAGTTAAAATAACAGAAATCTTGAAAGACACACAACAATTTTTACAAGTTTTAAAAGATGTAGATATATGTGATAAGCAAATTTTAATGGTTACCCTGGATGTTGTTAATTTATTTACAGTGATAGAAAATGAATATGGCATGAATGCTGTTTGTGAGTTATGTAAAGAGATGGGAGAATCAGATGAGAGGAAATTATCAGCCATAAGAAAATGTTTAAATTTGGTGCTAACAAATAATGTGTTTTTATGTAATAACAGTACCTACAAACAAACACAGGGGGTAGCCATGGGCACCCCCTGTGCTAATACCTACGCAAACTTGGCATTGTCATATTGGGAGAGGCGTTTTGTTTTGGATGGTCAGAATAGATGGACTAAACATATATTTCTTTACAGACGTTTTGTGGATGATGTTTTTATTTTATGGGAAGGGGGAAAAACAGAACTTTTGCTCTTTATAGAGTATTTGGGACAAACCACTGCTTTCTTTAAGTTTTCCCCCACATGTTCAGACAATGTTATAGATTTTTTGGAGGTAAGGATTAAACAAGAAAAGACTGGTTTCATTACATCACTGTTTCGAAAAGAATGCTGGAGAAATAATTTACTCACTTATGATAGCATGCATCCTAGACATACATATAAAAACATAGTAAGAGGTCAGATAAGTAGAGCCTCAAAGCTATGTACCAAAGATAGTGATTTTGAAGAAGAGATGTCTAATATAGAACAAATTTTCAGAAATAGAGGGTATAATGAAAAATTATTAACAAGTGAATTATGCAAAGGGATGGCCCATAGAAGAACAAAACATACATCCAGGTTAAATCCATCTGAAGAGAACCATGGTGATGAAACAGCACCCATTAGAATGACTTTCACTTATAGCAATAATATACATGGAGTTTGTGATATAATAAAGAAAAATTGGCATATACTCACATCTGATGATAACATGAAAGAAATAGTAGGGGTAGAACCTAGATTTGGGTTTAGAAGAAATAGAAATTTAAAAGACTTACTGACACATGAAAAAATTGTTTAAGGAAAAGTGGCATTTGTCAAGTAGGAACGAAGTCATGTGGATCAAGCAAAGCATGTCATTATATTAATAAGGAAACAGTTTTTAAACATCCAGTAACAGGAAAATTGTTTCATTTTAAAGCAAAAGCCAATTGTAGAACTAAGAATTTAGTCTACTTGGCTGAGTGTCAGCAATGCATGGCGTTTTATGTGGGAAAACTAATAATATGTTTAAAGTTAGAATTTTTCAACATCTTTCATGTATAAATACTAAAAATATACATAATGCACTATATAAACATATAGAAGTCAACAATGACCATCACTTTGTGTTTAGAGCGATTATTAATGTTTTTCCCAGTATGAGAAGGGGCAGTTTAGCAGATGCTACTGAGAGAGAAGAGGCAAAATGGATAATAGAACTATTAGCTCATAGAACACCAGGATTGAATGACTTTGTTCCCATGAAACCCGCCCTCAAAGATAGGAGGGTGCAATATAAATGCTAATTGGCTGAAGTGTTTTTAATTAGATATTTAAATGTGGTTTTAACTGTTTCTCTTTATCTGAAGAAGGGCAGGCCCGAAAGCTATCAGTTTTATCCTGCTTGTTTTGTATCAGTGATATTAAACTTGTGTATTGTCGTTGAAATAGTGGTGGTCCACTTTGTTTTTTTTTAAATAAAGGTATATACATACTCACGGATCTACTATATATATATATATATATATATATATATATATATATATATATATATATATATATATATATATATATTATATATGTCCATAATTAGTTTCTTGTTTCTGCTTATATTTTAATTTATGCAGATCTGTACATGTACAAAAATATGCCCACAGAGACTCAGAAGTATTATATGTACATGTATGTGTGTGTGTGTGTGTGTGTGTGTGTGTGTGTGTGTGTGTGTGTGTGTGTGTGTGTGTGTGTGTGTCTACTATGTTTATATCAGAAATCAGTTTAATGCATTATTCAAGGCAATACAAGCCAGTGTTTCATGGCTCTTGCAGAAAAAGTGTTTTTGCTGCCATGTCAGAGTCATACTTAAAATACTTTGCTATGAAATGTTTATTTCCTGTATGTGTTAAGCACAACAGTTAATTCACACAGTTTCATTCTAATGGTGGTAGCGACTGTTCTGTATTATAGCTTCTTAAATATTACTTCTTAACCTTAAGTAAATGTTTATTTCACTGTATGTGTTAAGCCCTCATAACTAAA
>NC_056739.1:837436660-837471660 GCF_019279795.1 Protopterus annectens
GGTATTTTTTCCCTTTTTTAATGATGCAGGTGTGCAGTTTTTGAAATTGCTCTTTGATAATAATGTGACTAAAAAAGAACTGCTCAAGCAGGAAATTATGGACCTTGAACTGTTTTTCAAACGGCATTTGGGTGAAACTAAATTTACTGATTTCTTTAGTTTAATTTCTAAGGAAATAGAACAGTTTTCGGCAGACAACATTGGCAGGAAACATTCAAAATTATTACGAGACCTTGATTCGTATAAAGCCAATTCTGCCTACTCTAATTTTGGGGTGCCCAATAAATCTTTTAAATCTGTTAATTATAAAGATTCTGTTACTAGAGGAAGGCCTCCAACTAGAGCTATTGGTCAAGGAAGTAATAATTTTTCGAAATATTCCTCAGCAGAATTGGGGAACAATGTTAATTCAAGGTTTAAAACCTATGAAAGGATACCATCTAAGACACCAACTAATAGCAAGGTATCTAATGAAGTTGGTGAAGCTGGGGTTAATTTTTTAACTGATGTTGAACATTTTCCTTTATTACCTCAAGTGGAAACTAATAGTAAGACTTATAGTAATGCTCATGCAGATGGAGCAGGCAACGAGAATCCAGCTCCATTACTTACATCAGCTTCCAACTCTAACAGGAGAAACCAGACAGTTACTAAAACAGTTTCCACTAGGAGCCGGACTTTTTTGAGCTCCCAGTCATCAGGGGAGGAGACGTAGAGGACGATAACGACCACTTTTGTATTATAAATTTGACTGGACATGACTTTAGTGAAGTAGAATTGGATGTTCTCAAATTAGGTTTAAATTTTATTCCTCAATCTAGGGCCAATTATGTAAGAACCATTGTTGATATCAAAAAGTTTTCTCGTAAGTTAAATTTACATTATCTGTTGAATGATTTACCTACTACGGAGCGTGCCTTTTTTAAACCTTCTGTGTATTGTCCGAAATTACATCACACCTTAAAGGTGTTTGAGGAAATGTGTATTCAGGATGTAGATAGGTTATTAAATGATTATCCTAGTACTTTGTGTAACATTTCAGATTCTGAAAGGCATGCATTAAGTAATTTAACATCTATGACAAGTGAATTCCGCTTTATGAAAAGCGACAAGGGGAACAACATAGTCATTATGAAGAAGGAGTCTTATGTCAAGGGTATGTTAAAACTTCTAGCAAACAAAGATGAATATGAAATTGTTCCACTCTTTGAGATTAAGCGTTGTTTTCGTATGGTTCAATCATATTTATATGACGCTCTTATGAACGGAGAAATGAGTCATGAATTACATGAATTTTGTAGTGTTGAACATCCTAGGATAGGGGTACTTTTTGGGATCCCTAAGTCCCATAAGTCAATTTTGGACCCGCCATTTCGACCGATTGTCTCGGCCTCCCATTCAGTTACGGAGGGGATATCTTTATTTTTGGATGCAATTTTAGGGCCCATTGTTTCTACACAGCCATCTTTTATTTGGGATTCCTGGCATTTTCTAAGGAAAATAAATAAGTTTGTTAGCACAATTGGTTTTAATTGCAACACTCAGATAATGTTTACCCTTGATGTAGTTTCACTTTTTACATGTATTCCCCATCAAGAGGGTGTTGAGGCCATTAGACAAATCTTGACTTCCAATTATAAAAATTTCACTAATGACAAGGTGTCTCTTATATGTAGATTATTAGAGGTGGTTTTGGAAAATAATTTTTTTCTTTTTGAGAACACATATTATAGGCAAAAGAAGGGGGTCGCTATGGGTTCATCAGCGGCCCCAGCCTTTGCCAATTTAGTTTTGGCGTGGTGGGAAAAACAACATCTTCCCACCTTGGCAGACAAATATGACATTTTGTTTTTTTGTCGTTTTATGGATGATTTATTTTTTATAATTAAAGGTGATCACAATACTGTTAATGATTTTTTTGCCGATATTAATATATTTTCGGATTATTTAAAATTTACTATGGGTACTATTGGATTGGATGTCAATTTTTTGGATGTCATACTTAAGTGGGACTTAGCAGAAAACAGACTTCATAGTCGTATTTATCGCAAAAGGACATTTAACAATGGTTACTTACACTACAAAAGTGGGCACCCCAGGTATATAACCAACAATATCCCTAGGGGTCAATTTATTCGGGCAAGCCGCATGACCTCTAAGGACGCGGACTTGCATTATGAATTTTCTTTTATTTCCTCCCTATTTATTAAGAGGGGTTATGATTTATCCATTTTGGATGTTACTAAAGCTGACATTTGGTCTAAAAGGGATTCTATTTACTCTCCACTATTAAATTTTCAAAATGACGTGGTGGAGTCCCCTTGTAGAGTAGTTAAAGGGAATAAGATGAACGCTAATTTAATTTGTTCACTTGAAATGAGCTCTGATTGTCAGGCTATTCAAAATATTATCAAGAAGAATTGGGGTATTATCAAGGGTAATAAGGATATTTTTCATGCTGTAGGAGAAAGACCTATTTTTGTCCAGAAAAATGGTCTTAATATTAAAAGGATTCTGGAAATTAATCAGAAGAAGATTCCTAGATTGGTGTTCAACAAGAGGGGTATGTTTACCTGCAATCAGTGCAATATTTGTCGTTTTATTTCCATTGGCCATTACATTTCGGTTAGCACATATAGTAGGACCCTGGAGGTGCCAGGTTATGTTAATTGTAATACTAGTGGAGTTATTTATATTGCCTTATGTTCCACCTGTACCGCATTTTACATAGGGATGACCACTAGGGAAATTAAAATAAGAATTAGAGAACATTTATATGCTATCAAATCTAAAGATGAAAAAAATGCTTTATTTAAACATTCATTAAATTGTTCATCTTTTAGTAAATTTCTTTTCTCTATACTTGAGGTGGGCCAGAAGGATATGAGAGATGGGGATTTTAAAAATTATCTTTTGCAAAGGGAGGTATATTGGCAAATAAAATTAAAATCTGATACATTCCCAGGTCTCAATGAGACCATTAATATTAAGTGTTTTTTAAAACAACGTAAATTAAATATTAACAAAGAAGGGAATTTAGTTTATTCTCATTTTTAGTTGTTATAGTACTAGTTTTTGCTTATATGTTTTTAAATATGTTACACATTTATTTAAATATAGATATATTTATATATTTTTTAAAGTTATTTTTAAGTTTTGTCAGTTTAAATATTTGCCGATTACTTAATTGTTTAATTAAGCACATGGTCAGTTGTTGGTATTTAAAGTAGATTTTTTAACTGGTGTACCTATTCTGATGAAGTATTGTACGAAAGCGGATAATAAACCTGTATACGCTATTTGCTGTCTCTGCCGTTTTTGCTGGTGTGTCATTAGCCTCCCGTGGATATTTGGTTTTCTTGGTTTGAGCTTTATTTTGTTTATAGTACCCTGGCACTTTTCTAGTTGTTATATGGCCACTTGTTTAACAAATGTTCAGTTCACTTATGGTAGCATGTACTGCTTTTGTATTATACTAACAAGGATATGGATGCCTGTTTATTAGGTGTGCCTCTCTCTGATAGCAGAATATAAAGTCTCCATACAGTTCTGATAAGTAGGAGGTCAGAGTAGCTGTCTTGCTTCTTTGCTATTTGTTGAAATAATGCAATGCTTTTTTTCACAATTTTAGCATGCAGTACTGCTACTGAAAATCACATAACCTTGCCCAATAGCTGTGCTCCTTTAAGGCATGATGCACTACTCTGATACTACTGTGATTTAAGACATATTTACAGGTTCAGGCGGTTGGAAAGTATCTAGCAGCTACAATTTTTTATAGTGGTAGGATACAGTACTCTGACTCCATTCTGACTACAAGCAATGCTATTTTTTGAATCTTAGAACATCTGGATAAGAGAATATTCTATTCTGATCAGGGGTAATGCTCTGGTTCTATCACATACCAATTCCATTTGTAAATGATTAGAACATCACTCTCCTAGCTTTTCTACTCTATAATGTTACCTTCCTGAAGACAGTCTCACAAGAAGCAAACTAACTCCACACGAGCAGAAATTTACAAATTCCAAAATCATTTTTAAAATACAATTTAGTCAAAGTGCATAAAGCAAAACAATACCCAGAATTATTCACACAATCTGTTGTTTGAAGCAAAACCTCCATAACTTCATGCATAATCCAACAGCCTTCAACTACCAGGCCTTAACCCTTATCATAATGCTAATTTTAACGCTAACCCTAATTCAATTCTGAAACCTAAATATAACCCCACCCCTTACCTTAGATCAAGCACTAAACCTAATCCTAAAAAATGCACATAATCTTAAATTTATTTATTATTTACTTACTGACATTTGATTACAGGGAAAGTCTGACTGTGTAGAAGTCCATTTTCAGCAGAGGCCGGGGAGAAAAATCTTCAAATTATTACAAAACATTTTAAGAACAATAATTTTACAGTCTTCAGAAATAAAACAAAAACATGTCCAGTTTAAACAATTATAACAAATTAAACATAATATAAAAACATTGGTTAAAAAATGATACAAGGTATATGGCAATCATGTAATATTTAGAGAAATTTTAGATAGTTTGTAGAGAAATTAAAGGTAAGTTAGTCTAATATGAATATGAATTGCAATATGAAGTGAGGGAAAAACAGGCTTATGGTATCTTTAGAGAGAAAGTCAAGGAAGATTATTAGATAGCACTAAGGAAATAAATGAAAAAAGAGAGTAAGGAGGTATAAGGAATGAAAATGTACTTGTTCACATTTAGGGATATAGTTTATCCTGGTTTTAAACAAGAACAGAGCCAGATTTTACATAGGAAGTCTTTCACAGTGGTTTTGAAAGATGGGAGGGAGGGTATACACCAGATGGATACAGGTAAGGAGTTCCAGGCCTTAGAAACCTTGTATGAGTACAGACAATGCCCAGCAGGTTTGTTAGGTTTGTAGACAGACAGGAGTTTTTGGTCACTGGATTGCAGTGACTCATTGTGAACATAGCTGTCTAGATTGTTTTTTAGTACTGGACAGGCAGATGGATGCTGGATAACTATAGTTGGTAAGAAGTTGTGTATATTATATGTTAGTTGATGTGGCAGTTCTAATCAATTTAGGCTTTTCAGTGCTATACAGTGGTGGGTTCTGAAAGGGGTATGTGTTGCAAATCTAGCAACTTTGTTCTAGCATTGTTCAAGTTTTAATTATTGTGAAAACTGGAGATTAGTAAGAATGGGAGCACCATATACAATAGTGGGGATGAGATCAGTAGTGGTAAGTGTAATTTTAGTTTATGGTTCTGTAAAGCATGCCTAGTTTTTGATGAGTTTTTCTTATACAATTTTGTATATGCAGGTCGAATGTAAGATTATCATGCACTATCACCCCTAATAGTCTACTATGAGAAGTGACTTCAATGATTGTATTAGCAAGAGAGAGGACTTTTAGTTTTGTGTTTTTCATGAGAAAGAGATTTGGGGAAAAATAGTAGTTTGGTCTTTTTTGGGTTGAGCATGAGTTGTGGGTTATGAAACCATGTTTCAGTGGCTGTTAAAGCTTCCTGGGTAATTTTTTGGAGGTGTACCAATTTGCCAGATATGCAAATGAGAGTGAAATTGACTGCATATTTTATTAGGGTAGTCTGTTGTGTGGAAGTATAGATGGTGTTGGTGAAAATGTTAAAGAGTAGGGGACCAAGGACAGAGCCTTATGGTACACTGGGGGTGACTGGGCCATAAGGAAAAGGCATAGAGTGCCATTTTACTGACTGATACCTATTGGACAGGTAGCTGTTGAACCACAGAAGGGTGGGCTGAGAGAGACCTAGTGAGGACATTTGAAGAAGCTTGCTGTGAAAAACTGTATCAAAGGCTTTAGATAAGTCTAAAAATAAGGAAGAAACTAGTTTGCCATTATCTCTCGCTTTATTCACACTATCTGTATAGGTTAGAAGGGCAGTGCTAGTACTACAAGAAGGACAGAAGCCATGTTGCATAGGAGATAGGAGTTCTTCCTGCAAGAGATAGTCTAGCAAATGTTTTTGAATACATTTTTCAAGTATTTTGGCAAGGGGAGATAAGATTGATATCTGTCTAAAATTATTAATGTCTGTTGAATTTCCTACTTTGTGCAGATGGATAATGTGTGACTTTTTCCAGAGAGGGGGAATGTGGGATTCCTGGATTGACCTATTTATAAGGATTGAGACAGGACAGGCAATGCTATTAGCTGTCATTTTTAGGTATACACTTGGAAGATCATCAGCTGAAGAAGATCATGGTTTAAGCTTGTTTAAGAGAAGTTTTATACAGGATGTGAGCAGAGGTTTGAAGGTGAAAATGGATGTGGTGATATGTGGCTGTTGGGTAGGGTTGGGATTAGATGTTGAGAAACCTCTGGTTAGAGATGCTATACAATCTGTAAAACAAGAGTTGAACTGTATTGCAGTTTAAAGTGATGAGTTATTGGGAGCGGGAATTGGGTTAAATTTCTGGCTGAGATGTAAAATTTCTTAAATGGATGTCCACAAATTTTAAGGGTTGCATTTAGTATTAGTCTGAAAGTTATTACAGTATTTTTTTTTTGTCATTTACTTGCTTTCTAGTATGATTGTGAAGCATTCTAAAATTTTCAAGATATTGAAGTGTTTTATATTTTTGCCACTCTTTCCATGCTTTTTCTCTATCCTGCATTAGCATTCTACTCTTTTTGGGTAGCCAAATTGCATTATTTTTTTTTCAGTCTTTTCCTTCTAGGAGCTGCAAGACTATTTAGGATATTTAGAAAAGTTGCATTGAATTCAGTTACACCATTGTCTAATGGGAGGATTTTTAGGAAGTTCTAGTTAATACATGATAGTGTAGTAATGAACATTTCTGGGTTAAACTTGAAAGGTTATGTGTTATTTTTAACTGGATATGTGAGATGTCTAGTCATATAGACTGCAAGATGATCACTGAGAGAGTCTGACATTGTACCTGTGGTGGAGTATTTGCTGGGGTCTGATACTAGGATCCAGTCTAATACAGAACTTGATGTCTTGCTATAATGTGTGGTGCTATTAATTAGTTGTGTGAAACCATATAGGTTCAAGCTAGATGGACAGGAGTTAGAGTTTGTGTCCTACCAATTTACATTCATATCACCTAGTACTATTTTTTCTTGTGCAAATGTTACAAAGGTGAAGGGCAATATTAAATAGGTTTGGTGCAATGTAAACAGGAAGTATGGATAGGTGGTTGGGACAGAGTTGGAGAGATGTTGCAAAATATGATTGAGTCATGGTAGTATGAAAGATGGCACAGTAGGAGGAGAAGAACAGAGGATAAGCTGAAGAGTTGCATAATTAAGTACAGAAACTGTATTTTATAGATGGCAGGTGGTGGAGAAGTAGCAACGAAGAATAAACCAAGTTGCAGGACAGTATGAGATTCAGTGATGGTGGATTCTGAAATCTGGAAGAGGTTAGATAAGGAGAGAAGTATATTCTATAAAATACGAGAGGTAGGTTGTCCTGGTATCTTCCCTGAAATATAAGGAATAGAGGGGCATTAAAGGCCAGATTATAGTAATGTTGTCAAAATAAGAAGAAATGAGGGTTTAACCAGGAAAAGAAAAAGATGCAGTGTGGACAAGATAGGTACTACTAGGGAGGGTTATAGTTATAAATGGATATAGTGCAAAGCAGTATGGGAGGGAGAAAGATAGTCGGAATGGGGCTAGAAATCAGATAGAGATAGGGGAGTAGGAAACAAGAAACAGAAGTCTGTGTATAGAAGTAGTAAGGTCATCTGGGGAGGGTTTTGGAATATGTAAGAAGTATAATTTTAGAGTAAGAGAGGATGGGTGGGAATTGGGGCTAGGGCAGGGGAATGAAGGTGAGCATAGTGGACTTCCAACCATCTGGTCAATTTACAACTGAAATCATAAGTTCATAGGTTCATAGGTTGGTACTAGGCTATCAGCCTTAGGGCCTATACAAGCCTAGCCATAACAATTCCCTGGCTATTTCTTCCCACAATATTTACTTCCCTGGACCCCTGTCTAGCAGGGTGACTGACATGATCCCTGGGGTAAATTTCCTATCTCCCATCCATTCGTCAAGGTTCCTTTTGAAGAGGGCCAAGGAGGCGCTCTGCTTGACATCTATGGACAGTCTATTCCAGAGTATGGGGAGTCTCTGGGTCAGGAATCTATCCCTCCAGCATGTTTTGTTCATTGTGATGACAAGGTTTGTCTGTCTTTTCCTGAGACTAAATAACTGGCATATGCAGTATAGTCAACTGGTCAAGCAAAAGGGGACAGTAGCCAACTTAGGTATAGATCCTTAGAGTGCAGGTTCTATTTCACAGAGGTATTCAATCACACAGTAGGCATGTATTTAACAGATTAAAGGTAATACGCAGCAAGGGTCTTCATGATAAATATGCTTACATTACATTAAACATTGACACAGTTCTCAGTAAACTTGAAGCTGTAGGGTCTTGTGGCAGATTTCCTGCAATATCAAAGTCAGATGTATTGACCACAGGCTATTAAACACTGATACAACTCTCAATAAACTTGAAGGTGTAGGGCCTTGTGACAGAGCTTCTCCAATATCGAGGTCAGATGTAGTGACCGCAGACTATTAACCACTGACACAATTCTCAGTAAACTTGAAGGTGTAGGGCCATGTGGCAGAGCTCCTGCAATATTGATGTCAGATGTAAGGACCACAGGCTATTAAACACCAACACAATTCTCAGTAAACTTGAAGGTGTAGGGCCATGTGGCAGATCTCCTGCAATACTGAAATCAGATGTACTGACCGCATGCTCTGATCTTTGAAGAAAGACAGTGACACTCAATTTTTCATCCTAAATCAAAATGTAATACTAAAGGTTCATCAAAAAAGGGCATCCCTGGACCCCGTTTTAATGAACGTTCTGCACATCCACAAAACAGACAGCATCAGAACTACTAGATTAAAAGACCTAAATTTTCCTTGCAACATAAATAAGACATGTTGGAGAGACAGATATGTTTCTGAGAGAATTCCCATTCTCTGGAACAGGCTCCCCATACATGTGAAACAGAGTTCCTCCCTGTTCCTTTTTAAGTGCAACTTGGACCAATGGATGAGTAATCAGAAATTCACCCCTGGTCTGGTTCCTATGTCTCTGATGGACAGAGGCAGTCAGTAAATCACCAGCCATATAAATCAAATTTGTTGGTCACACTTGGGTTGCATGGCTAGGTGTATAAGGGCCATAGTAGTCGTTAGCCTAGTATACACCAATGAATTTAGAACTCCAAACCAAACCCTTAAAGTCACTGATTTGTGCATACAATACAGGAATGACACTCAGTCAGATAGCATTTTGCTTGATGCAACATTCCTACAAATTGATTTTCACCAAAAAAACTCAACCAGAATATTCCCAACACAAAATTGTCATTGAAAAAATAATGTGCTGCCTAACAGATCATGAATCCCTCTAACACCATTTTCACCTTTCATGAGAGAAATAACTTATATAAGGATGATTGTAAACCTTGTCATTTTGCATTTCTGTTCTATTTTTTATCGTATCGCCTACTATTGCACTAACCCTGGGAGTTAAAAGGCATTCCATGATGTGGAAGCCTTAATGAGGAAGATTTCTATATCACAGTAAGCCTTTCCAATTCAGAGACTGGTCTCCTGCTACTGTTTTCCACTGGCAGTGGTTGTAACACAGAAAGCAGTCTTGCTGGGGAACCTGTTGACTAATGCTACCATCCAGGGGAGCAGCTAATGCTAATTAGCCATGTGTTCTCCTTTGAAATGGAGGTGGCGCCAGATTAAGTCAGCAGAATGATTCATAAACTCACTCTACACATCTAATTCTTTTCTAGGAAGAAAAAGCTGTCTTTTGACAGCATTCATCCTTTCAGTCCTATGGGAGTAGTCAAGGTAAATGTTAGTATAGCGCAAATTTGTGTCTCTGTGGGCATGAAAGCGCGTGTCACTAGGGTATTAATGTGGTTGTATGTGTGTGTCTGTCTGAGTGCTCGCACTACAGGAGCTAGGAGCTAGATATAGGATACCATAACTGTGTGTGTGTGTGTGTGTGTGTGTGTGTGTGTGTGTGTGTGTGTGTGTGTGTGTGTGTGTGTGTGTGTGTGTGTGTGTGTGTGTGTATGTGGGGGGTGCTTGTGCTATTGTAGTGCATGGTCTGGTAGGGAGAACACTAGTGTGATCAGGTGTGACTGTGCAGTGTTTAATGCAATGTCATGACAATGAGCTGCTAATGAGGAGTTTCACTTTGCAGTTTTACCATGTCTCCAAGTCAAAGATTCTCTGTTGAGCTAATTGCTCAACCTGCTTTGGGCAGTTAGTGGAGGTGGAAAGAATCTTTGTGAATACTGGCCTAAATTAATCATATTACTCAAACTTCTTTGACTAACATTAACCTTGAATATGGCTGCTGCACATTTGTGATACCCATTTGTGACCATTGCTGCTTAAAATGCTTTTATTTTGTTAGGTATCTCACTCTACTGTTCAATTGCTGACTGTAATCCCTGCCGCTGCATTGTAGCAATTGCATTAATCATTATTAAACACTGAGGGTACATCTCACACCCTTCAGAAAATTCATCTCTAATGCAAAACCTGTTATTTTATGAACTTTCTAGGTTGTAAGAGCAAATTTGTTTTAAAGGTGTCCCTATTTGGGGGGCTTTTGCCCCCCCCCCCTTTTTGTTTATGGTTTTGTCCAGATTTCTTGCTCTGAAAGGTTGAGAAGCATACTTTCGGTTACGGGCTGCAAGAGCAGTTGAGTGATTTAATTGTGCTCTTTCTTGCCTCACAATGGTTCCTTTAGGGGCTCACACCCCTTTCAAGAAAAGAAAAGAGATTGATGGATAAAATAAAAGTTGAAATAACGTAACCAATATACTGGACTTCAGATCCTAGCTTCGGCTCCAAAGATCCTTGGACCTCCTCTGGATCCAATGGCCTCCTCGTATCTGACAGGTTTGGTCTGATCAAGTACTTCTTGTTTAAATTTCATAGGATCCAAGTTATTTGGAACCAATATGCTACAGTTTTTCCTGAAGTTACCTTTTCAACTGAGGTGGAATTTTCATCGGATCCAATCCAAATGGATCACTATCGTCCCTAGAGGGAGAGAGTTCTGAAATGCTTGCAACACCAGAAGCACAGCTCTCACCTCTAGGACATTTATATGCAGATGAGCCTCATGATCTTGCCAGATACCTTGGACTATCTTTCCCAGATAATGCCCCCCACCCTATCTGGGAGCCATCTGTGGTTACAGTTGCTACTGGTTTTGGTGGGATGAATGGTCATCCCTGACAGATTACAGGAGAATGAATCCACCATTGGAGTTCCCTTTTGCAAGTGTTTGTAATCAGAATCTTGTGAGACATGGGGAGTTCCAGAAAGGACCATTGAGCTGTTAGTAGCCATTGTAATATTCTCATATGGAGACGTGCTAGGGGAACAAGAATTATTGAAGCTGCCATCTTCCCTAGCACTTGTAGAACTTGTTTTGCTCTTGGACGAGATTTTCTGATTAGTCTCCAAACATGGTAGTGAAAATCTTTTACTCTTTCTGGGGGGGGGGGGTTGCCATCAAGGAACTGGTGTCTAATTCTGCTCTGATGAAGTTTAAGGTTTGAGATGGTTGTAGATCAGATTTTTCGAAGTTCATCGTGAAGCCTAGGGAGGTGCAAGTTTGAATGGTGTGGTCCTTGGCTTGTAGCAGTAGATGTCTGGTTGGGGCAGCGATGAACCAGTCATCCAGATAGGGAAACACTCAGAATCCTCAGTGCCTCAGGTGAGCCGCTATCACTGCAACACATTTGGTGAACACCCTGGGGGCTGTGGTGAGACCAAAGGGCAGGAATCTGAACTGATAATGACTGACTCCTAGCCGAACATATAAGTACCTTCTTGACCATCTTTCCATTAGTATATGGTAGTATGTGTCTTATAGGTCTATGGAGCACATCCAACTGTCTTTTTCCAGCAACAAAAATATTGACTGCAGTGTTACCATCCAGAACTTCATCTTCTTTACAGATTTGTTTAAATTCTCCAGTCCCCTGTTTTTTTAGAACTAAAATGAATCTTGAGTAAGTTCCAGATCCTCTCTGGTCTGCAAGGACTTCTTGGATGACTCTTTTGCTTAGCAACTTTTGGATCTCTAATGTTGCTTGTTCCTGCTGACTGGGTGGAACATCTGGAACTGATTTTTTTTTGTCCAGGGTGGGGGAACAAAAGGGTATTATATATTGTTTGAAAATTATATCCAGCACACATTTGTCTGTGGTTACATTTTGCCAGGTTGTTAGGTGCAAGGATAAACACCCCCTGACTGCCTCCAGAGGTGGACAATTGGGTACTCCTTCAGGAGTGCTGAAAGGGTCTACTAAAGAAGATATCTCTAGAGCCCGGTTTTGTGGACCTCCTCTGCCACATGGGCAGGATCTTCTGTTGTTGTTCCCCCCTCTGCCTCAGGGAGAACTTTCACCTTGTGTGTCTTGGTAAGATCTTTGGGGTCTCCTGAACCACATTTTCATGCTTCCTCTTGGACCTTTGGGAAAGCATCTGGTAGTGGTGTAAAAATGTGCTCCAATGGAAGACAAAGTCTTACCTTCCTTTTCACATCTGCTGAGTGTCTCTTTTACTTTAAGACCAAAGAGTGATGAGCCATCAAATGGGGTATCAACAAATGAAGATCTGAAAGGTTCCACAAAGTGACAAAGACAAATCCAGGCCTGCCTCCTGATGGAGATGCCTGAACCTGCAGCTCTACTCGCTCCATCTGCAGCATATGATATAAGCCTCATGGAGGAGCTTGTAACTGCACTGATGGTGGCTAGCTGTGCATTGTCTTTCTCTTTAACTGCATCAGCAACTGCTCCTTGAAGAGAGTCTGACAACTCCTTAATCAGCTCTCTCTGCAGTCTGGTAAAGTGGCTAAGGTAATTCAGCGATCGAAGAGAAAAAGTCGCCGAAGAGAACACATGCTTTCCATATCTATCCATCATCCTAGAATCTTTATTAGGAGGGTGGATAGAAGAACTAGTCTCAGAAAGTTCTTTCTTAGTGGCCACCACCACAAACATGGTATCCACTACTACCGCATTTGTCCAAAAGGATTTGTCCTTCAGAGCGGTAATGTACTTATTTGGCCTCCGAGGAGTAGGATCTATGGTATCAGGGTCTCCCATGCCTTCCAAGAGAGCAGGTCTATGAGCTCATCGGAAGGTGGAGTCACCCAAGAGGTTGAAAGGTGAGATCCAAAGGCCTTCAGGTAGACTGATTCTTCAGCAGAAGGGGTGGAGGGCTGCCAATCACCCCTTTGTTTCAGAATCTCTATGATCTCTCCAAATGAGACTCCCTCAGTGGGTGATCATAGGGATCCTTCTGCATCACCTAAGTCAGTGTCTGAAGTGACAGACTCCTCAGGGGAGTCTAGTTGCTTCCTCGTGCAAGTTCTCTTCCAAGGGACTTCTTCAGAGGGGTATTCTGGGGAAGTTTCAGAAGAGGTGGGGACCCCCTTGGGGGTTTCCTGATGCCTGAGATCTGTGCGATCACATGGAAGGGGATAATGAGATTGAGACACCTGTGTAGGGGAAAGAAGCTCTGAAGTAGCTTGTTCGGTAGACTAGGAAGAAGTCATAACTCTCTCCATAGCCTCAAAAGTAGTCTGGCTTGGCTCCAAAGAGCCCCCTGGAGCCAACAAATGAGTTGTCAGATCCAAAGGAGCCTCTGGAGCAGAGGATAGCTGCTCCAAGGCAGAAGTAGGAATCAAACTCATCCGCACCGATGCCCAGAGAGGCAGAGGCAGATCCAGGGAGATCCGAATCTGCTCCGAGGATCAGAGCGGAGAGTGTCAGATCCTAGAGGTCTCCTGATCTGAAGAAGCAGCGACACTCTGAGCAGATGTTGGATCCAAAGAAATAGGAGGAGGTTTCGGAGCAGATGCCGAAACAAACTGGATCTCAGAAGCTTCTTGCTCCGAAGCAGAAGATTGGATAGGAGGAGGAATAGGCACTGTGGAGGGTTGCTCTGACTCTTCTGGGCTTGGATCCAGAATTAGTCTGGCCAAAGCAGGTGTCGTCAATAGTCTCTGCACCACCCTATCCACATCATCATCTGAAAGGGATCTGGTAGAATGAGAAGAAAGAATAGGAGACCTAGATCTGTCTAAAATGGTAGAAGATGGTCTGGAGATCACAGATTCTAATGATGTAGATATTGAGGATTTGGAAGGTCTTGTCTGATCCAACCTGGATCTGATTAAAGTCCTTGGAGCAGAGTTTGCTTTCAGAGCCAACAATCTAGGTACTTTCTTTGGCGGCTCCAAAGATTTAACAGAAGAAGGTCTTTTTGTAGACTTGACTGGCTTGTCTGCTGAAGAGAGGACTTCAACAAAGGGTGATGGAAGAAGACCTTTTGAAATCAATTTGTTTTCATGCTCTGTCAATGCCCTTTGGTTAAATGCATGGCATATAGAGCAATCTTCTTAGAGATGCAGAGGTCCAAGACAATAGACACAAAGGGAATGAGTGTCACTCATAGGCATTTTCTTGTTGCATTCTGAACACTTTTTAAAGCCAAGAGGTTTGTATTCCTTTTGAGACATAGTGGCTAATCAGTTTCACACTACTAAGCTACTTAAAAAAAGGGGCAAACACAGCAAAGGGGAAGGCTAAAAAAATACTGCTCTACCATTAACAACAGCAGTAGAAACACTGTATGAAGTACTAAAACTTTTTTTTTAACTATAACAGTAACTGAAAAACAACAAGCCCTCAAACTAAAAACAGGCAATAACACACTTTTTACACAAAAAACACAGCAGGAAGATTAAGGGAAACCCTATAAATTTAAAAAGGGAAAAAATGGGAAGGGAAGGAAAAAAACAACCCTCTAATTCAAACGGGCCAGAGGCCCTCTAACTTAAATGGATCTCAACTACAGGAACTTATAATAACTACACTAAGAAGATTCAAAAACAATTATAAAGCAATGTTATAGTAAAATTTGACTTCAAAGGTAAAAATAGATAAAAAAGAGATTAAAGACTTATCCCAGAATTGATTGATGTCCTCCACTCAGTGCGGCAAATGAGATCTGAGGTATTTTCCAGCGGCATCATGGGAAGGGTATGAGCCCAAGAGCTTGGTTAAAGTCCTCCAACTAGCAAACAGGTCAAGACTGATCCGATGCATTGCATCAGACCCCATCTGTGAGAATTAGGATGAGACTGACAACATCACGTTATCTTTTCAACTGAGGCAGAATTTTCATCGGATCCAAGGTACCCACATCCAATCTACTGCAGTTGCCTAGTTAAAAAAATAAAAGGGAAGACCTCTATGATCTGATAGCTAGTGGATCACCCAGAGAAGACTGAGCTATTCCTGGATCTCGTACATTCAGATCTGGAGCTGTTGAGTGATATCATGCTTCTTCAGATCCAAGGCATCCATTGGATCAGACGGTAGCAGTGTGTTGGTTGATTTCCATTGGTCCTTTAAGCATAAAGATTGACACAGATGCTGTTATTTTTTGAATATTTTTCCAAACTTGTAAAGTGAGTTACTGAGGCAGGTCCATGGTTTGCAGATTATCTTCTGTTATGTCAGACTTTGGGCAAAATTCTTAAGCATGGCTTTGAGCTATGCAGACAAGTCTTTTGGGGCTGACTTCCTGACACTCCCTAGATGAAGTTTGGTTTCCCTCATATTTGTATATTTTTGAAGTTAAAATTTCATGCTGATGCAAACCTATTATTCTGTTAGCTTTCTGAATTTATTTATCTTGTTGATGTTGCCTTCAATTTATCTACCATCTTCTTCAGATCCTAAGTCTTGGATCTGAATTATTGCAGCTTTTATATCTAATGTTTCATTTCCATTGTCAAGGGATTCTGAGATATTTGGATCCTAAGACTCCTTTCTGGATCCAGACTGTTACTTGGACCTGACAGGTTTACTTTGTTTCAGTCTTTCCAGCCCATTTCCCTTGTCATCAGCTCCGAGGTTTCAGATCCAACCTCCTACAAAAAAAAAAGAAGGGGGGGATCATAAGTTTTTAAGTTTTTTCTTTATGCCTATTACTTTCTCCTAACAGGAACATAAGCCTAGCATCCAACGACTAATCAGTCTCCCTGTAGAAGCTGGGTATTCCCTGGTCCGATACCTTTGGACCTGGAGCTGTTAAAACATTGTTTGTTTCTTCGGATCTGAGACTTTCATTGGACCAAACTGCAGCAAGACCAACTGACATAATTTTTAAGGTATTCATGTCCCAAACACAAGGTACAAGGTCTGATCCTGACCTCTAGCCAATGCCTTGTGGAGTTTGCATGTTCTCCTTGTGTCTTGGTGGGGTTCCTCTAATCTCCAAAAAACATGCTGATTGTTTCCATTTTAAATCAGTGTCTACTATGTTTATATCTCTCAACTATCCAGTTTTTCACAGATTTTTATTTTGTATTTTTGTCCATTTCTCTTGAAATGTGTGGTTCTTTTGTAAATCATAGAGGAATAAAATCACCAATAATGACTTACCTTTGAGGTTTCAGATTTTATAAGAGCACTAGGTAAAATCTGTCCCTATTTTTGGGCCTTTGTCCCTGCATTATTTCAGGCTCTGTCCAGATTTCTTGGTCTCTGAGGTTGAGAGGTATGACTGTGTTGTTTTGTGAAAGTGTCTATATCACATTATCGAAATGTATGTGAACAAGGAATGCCACCATCCAAAGGTCTCTAGCTGAAGAACAAACCGATCCACAAAACAACCAGGCAGAGACCACCACAATGGAATAAATAATAAAACTTATTTTATTACAAATATAACAAGCGCTTTCACGTGTATCCAACACGCTTCCTCAGGTTTTACTTCAATGCTCAGCAAACAACTTATATATACACCTAATTCATCTACTAATTAATGGAATTAACAGACAAATCAAATGAACTGCTGAAACAATTAAAACAGCATGGGAAGATATATTAACCCATTCTAAACTGGAGGCAATACATATAAAATGCATATAGCATTACTAGCTTCCACAAAAACGCTCTCTTCAGACGATCAGGTAACAAAAATAAAATAATAATAATATTAATAGCAATAACAATAGCATATACATATGTTATTTAAAATCAGGTAATTCTGAAATCAGGTATATCAAGAAGGAAAATAAATGAAAGTTTAATAAAATAGAAACAAAAATAACTGCATAAAATATATATGTATAAAATAACATTGTTTCATGCTTTCATTTTATAGGACTGTGCATCTTATAGATGAAAGCAAAAGCAAAAAATTGAAGGCAAAAACCCAAATAGGCATATTTGTATATAGACTACTAGATAAATTATCGAAATGTGAAAATATTGAATGGCTGAAGTATCGAATATGCCGTTTATCAAAGCCATTCTTGTGGGAGGCTGCACCCCCCACACTGTCCGCTAATTATATATACCAACTCCGAGATCGCACTACAGTGAGGAAAGGGCAAATATTCTGATCCTCACTATACCGCAATCTCACAAAAAACATTTCGATGAACTGCATATTTGATATTTTAGCTGTTCAATATTGTCACTTTTCGATAATGTGATATAGACCCTTGTGAAAGCACTGTTTTTGAGGTTGTCCTTTGCTCTGCAGCTTCTTTCATTGTTCAATAGTTGTGCAGTTTTTAATTAGCACAAACGTGAGGTTCTGTTTTTGCCTTCCAAAAAAAAGGGAGATAGTGCCCCCCCCCCTTTCGCTATACAGGCATATCATATGGTGCTGGCTTTTCACACTACATGGATGAGTTTGTTTTCCCCCCATGACTATATAGTTCTGGAGTTGCACAGACCAGGGGTAGTATCTTTATGCTTTGGCCTGGTGGAGTTGCTCACTAGAACAGGTTCTATTCTGGCTCAGATCACAGATTTGCCCCTGAGATTTACACATGATTGTGAGCTGCTGTCACCTGCACCGGTTCATTGCAGTCTCCCTGCCATTGAGGTGAACTTGGGACATGGAGGCGTTAAATTTGGTTGGTCCCAGCTTTTTTTCCTCATCCCATTCACATGTGGGCTTCTGCCCGTGAGCCTGTCTCCTTTGGTGCCAGATTTCAGCCTTGAACCCTGTGCTATTACTCTAGGAATCTTCACTTCTCATAAAGAGAAAGCCCTTTTCTCCCCTAGTGGGTCATTTTCTTTCTCTTCTGTCCATTGGCCAGGATTTGCTTCACTTTGAAGTGGCCGTTATTGTCAAAATATTTTGTCCAAAGGGCTAACTTCTCGGAGAAATAGGAATATGAGAGTACATTCCTACTCTTCCATTGGATTCCTCATGGAAGAAAGAAAGAAGGATTCTCCAAAACTGTTTCTTTCCTCAGAGAGCATCTTCTTCTTGCCTTTCCTTTAAACTACAGTTTTTTCTGCTAGATAACCCATATCTGTCACCGTATAGGTTTTGATGCTCACTCTCCTTACTCTCCTTAGTATGTTTACAAGAGCGCACCTTAGATACTTCCCAGGTGAAGTCGTATGCTACCCGTATTGCTGGAGTCTTTCTTCTGTCATGGAGAATGAGCTCAGTTACCCCATGAAGGAATTTCATTTTTGCCCCTGCAGTCATAGGCTTTTTGTCATTGACAAAAACTCATAATCCTAGTTGAGGATGGAAACATATGCTAACAATTAAAGTATCTCCACCATCTCAATGGAAATCTCTCCGATGCCTGGTTCAAGAACTGGGTTCCAATTTCCCTGTTTTGGATGAAGTTCCAAAATTCTTAACCTGATCAATCCAGTGGAGTATATTTTGCATTATTGTCATTCTGGCCCTTACCATCAGGGCATTTTGGAAAGCAAGACCCCAACAAGAACACAAAGCATTAGGAAGCACAACTCTAAGTTACATAGGGAGGACACAAACCCCTACATTATAAAATATTAGTCAAACAAAAATTGCTGGTGGGAACCCACGCAAAAACTCAAAATCCAAAACACATTCAAAGTTAGCGATTTATTTAAAGGTAAAACAATGTAATGATTCATCCTTAAATTTTAGGTCAGGGAAATATTGATATCAATACCTGGTTGAACAAATCTTTTGTCAGAACGAACAACAAACAAGAGAGTGATGGTACACGTAGTTTGGACTATAAAGCGGTGTAAAATGTTTAAATCATTGCTTATGAGATACAAGAACTTGACAGTAGAAAATTGGTATTTTAACCAATGCCTGAAGGACAAAATTGTCCCGAAGGGTCTTAGGATTCAGAAATTTCCTAACAATGTTTATGACAATATGGATGGTGAAGTATTTAAAAGTATCAGTAATGTTTTTAACGAATGTGGGCTGGCTATGCTTAAAATACTCATCAACTTTAACGAAAAGAGGATGGATTCAGATAAAAAAGAAATAGATTATTTAAAGAAATTAATGAGGATTTACTTTTTTCTGTCGAAGAATACAAAACAGTTTTTACAAGAACACTTTATGATGTAGACAATGCTGTATCACGGAGTTACAACCGTAAATTATCAAAGTTAGAAAGGGACTTGAATGAATACAAATGTGGGACAGCATATAGTAGTAATTCTAGTGGTAAATGGCAGGATTCAGAATTTAGGAATTATGGTGTAGTGAATACACATAAATCCTATAAACACACACATAATGGAGACAACAGACATAGGGGTAACAATTATTATCAGGGGCAAAATATGCATCAATCCTATGAACAGGAGTTTTATGATGAACAAAGAAATAACTCAAGTGAGGGGATCCCTTTAGATGTGGAAGGCCCGAGGAGGTCAGAGAGGCTGAGGAAGAGGGCTCAGCAACAACCCTCCTATGCACAGATAGTAGAGAGTCAGCGCCAGCAAGGGTACACAAGGAGAACTTACAGATAGTAAATTATACCAGCACAGGCTTGAACAACAACAATGAATTGTGTCCTGGTGAAAATGCTGAATTTATTATTCACTCATTAAAAGGTTTTAATATTTTTAACTATACAGATATTAGTATTAATGAGGTATACTTTGAATTATTTATTAAAGGATTTACTTTTGTGCCTGTTAAAAAACCGGGAATAGAAAATATTATTCTTGATATTAAAACCTTTACTAGGAAGTTGAATTTTAAGCATATTTTTAAACAAGACAAAGCAAGTAATATTGTGGTTAACAAGTTACAGAGGAGTAGTATTTACAACCCTCCACTTCACCAGGATATTTTACATTTTGAGACTACTCTCATTAAAAGTTAGAACTGAATACAAACGAAACAAACAGGTATATGGTAGTAATTTAACGAAAGAAGAATGTAGGTTGTTGTATGATTTAGGGGACAATTGTAGGATACGAGTGATGAAACCAGACAAAGGAGGGGGAGTGGTTATTATGGATCAATGGGACTACACAAATAGGATGTTGGAAATTTTAAATAAAGATAGTACATACACATTGGTTTCTAGAAATGAAATAAACATGGCCTACAGGAAAATTGATTATATTTTGGAAGACAACTTGTTACAGAGCCTTATAGATAGTCAGTTATACAACTTTTTGAAGGTTGAAAAACCAATAATTCTGGCCCTATTTGGTATTCCTAAAATCCACAAAAATGTGGTAGATCCCCCTATGAGGCCTATTGTGTCATCACAAGGATCCAAGACCCAACCCCTAGCAATATATGTGGACACTAAGCTAAAAAATGTTCACACCAAGTACACACATATATTGGGGGATTCATGGGATTTTTTACAAAAATTGAGCAATGATCCATATAACCAAGACAGTATTTTTATAACAGTAGATGTTAAAGATTTGTTTTCGGTCATACCACACAGTATCGGTATGGAATGGTTTGAGGAGATGATACTTGAGATGAACTTGGTGACGAAAGATGAATTCAGATTGATATTAGAATGTGTAGAATTAGTGTTAAAAAACAACTATATATTTTTTCAAGGGGATGTATACCACCAAAAGCAAGGAGTAGCTATGGGTTCGGCTTGTGCCCCTTTATACGCGAACATTGTGATGTTATATTGGGAGAAACAGTACTTGTTCGGAAGTGAATTTTTTAAACATGTGAATAGTTACCACCGATTTCTGGATGATATTTTTATTATATGGAATGGACCTGAAAACCTCGTTGACGACTTTATAACATATATTAACAATACCACTATTTTTTTAAAGTTTACACATGATATTAATAAACACGAGATTAATTTTTTAGATATTAAGTTACAAAATGATTATGCCTTGAACAGATATAAATCTATGATTTATAGGAAAAAATACCACTCCAACACCTATCTACATTTTGATAGTGATCACCCTGAATTATTAAAGAAGAATATTGTAAAGGGCCAAATGATAAGAATAGCAAGGATGACATCTGAAAGAGATGATTTTCTCCTAGAGGTGGAAAAACTGCACTACATGTTTCAAGAGAGGGGATACCCTGTGGACCTTATTAAGAGGGTAAAACAAAATGTTATAGACAAAAGAGAAACCCAATATAGACCGCTACTATATAGAGAAAAAGTGATAAACACAGTAGAGGGTGACGATGGTAGGAGAAAGATGGTTAACAATTTAACCACTAATCCATTTTTAACTTTAACTTATTTTAAAGATATAAAATGGCTTAAGAAATGTATTGATGACACATGGGAGTTTTTCAAAACTTTGCCGACCAGAGTTACAGTTTTTCAGGACAAACTGACTTGCAGTTATAGAAGGAATCAAAATTTAAAGAACATTTTTGAGAAAAAGAAAAATATAGTGGCATGTGAAACCGTATCCAATAAAATTGGTACATATAGGTGCGGGAGATGCTCTCAATGTTCATTCATGGCGGACACTAAGTGTGTGTGGATCCCAAGTTTAAGAATGACCCTGAAATCTAAGAAATATAGTAGTTGTTATACAAAAGGGGTGATTTATTTAGCATTTTGTAAGTACTGTTGGGCATTTTATGTGGGGAAAACAGTTAGGCATTTAAGGAAGAGAATATATGAACATATGAGGGATATTAATAAAAAGGATGTGAACAACGCATTGTATAGACATTCGATAACGTCAGCAGGCTGATTTCAAATTTTGGGTGTTGGAAGAAGTGGAACAAAAGGAAAGGGGTGGAGATTGGGAGACAAGAGTAGAATATAGGGAAATGATTTGGCAACTGAAAATGGATGCCTGTTTACGGTAAGGGTTGAGAGGTATGACTGTGTTGTTTTGTGAAAGTGTCTATATCACATTATCGAAATGTATGTGAACAAGGAATGCCACCATCCAAAGGTCTCTAGCTGAAGAACAAACCGATCCACAAAACAACCAGGCAGAGACCACCACAATGGAATAAATAATAAAACTTATTTTATTACAAATATAACAAGCGTTTTCACGTGTATCCACACGCTTCCTCAGGTTTTACTTCAATGCTCAGCAAACAACTTATATATACACCTAATTCATCTACTAATTAATGGAATTAACAGACAAATCAAATGAACTGCTGAAACAATTAAAACAGCATGGGAAGATATATTAACCCATTCTAAACTGGAGGCAATACATGTAAAATGCATATAGCATTACTAGCTTCCACAAAAACGCTCTCTTCAGAAGATCAGGTAACAAAAACAAAATAATAATAATATTAATAGCAATAACAATAGCATATACATATGTTATTTAAAATCAGGTAATTCTGAAATCAGGTATATCAAGAAGGAAAATAAATGAAAGTTTAATAAAATAGAAACAAAAATAACTGCATAAAATATATATGTATAAAATAACATTGTTTCATGCTTTCATTTTATAGGACTGTGCATCTTATAGATGAAAGCAAAAGCAAAAAATTGAAGGCAAAAACCCAAATAGGCATATTTGTATATAGACTACTAGATAAATTATCGAAATGTGAAAATATCGAATGGCTGAAGTATCGAATATGCCGTTTATCAAAGCCATTCTTGTGGGAGGCTGCACCCCCCACACCGTCCGCTAATTATATATACCAACTCCGTGATCACACTACAGTGAGGAAAGGGCAAATATTCTGATCCTCACTATACCGCAATCTCACAAAAAACATTTAGATGAACTGCATATTTGATATTTTAGCTGTTCAATATTGTCACTTTTCGATAATGTGATATAGACCCTTGTGAAAGCACTGTTTTTGAGGTTGTCCTTTGCTCTGCAGCTTCTTTCATTGTTCAATAGTTGTGCAGTTTTTATTTAGCACAAACGTGAGGTTCTGTTTTTGCCTTCCAAAAAAAGGGAGATAGTGCCCCCCCCCCTTTCGCTATGCAGGCATATCATATGGTGCTGGCTTTTCACACTACATGGATGAGTTTGTTTTCCCCCCATGACTATATAGTTCTGGAGTTGCACAGACCAGGGGTAGTATCTTTATGCTTTGGCCTTGCGGAGTTGCTCACTAGAACAGGTTCTATTCTGGCTCAGATCACAGATTTGCCCCTGAGATTTACACATGATTGTGAGCTGCTGTCTCCCTGCCATTGAGGTGAACTTGGGACATGGAGGCATTAAATTTGGTTGGTCCCAGCTTTTTTTCCTCATCCCATTCACATGTGGGCTTCTGCCCATGAGCCTGTCTCCTTTGGTGCCAGATTTCAGCCTTGAACCCTGTGCTATTACTCTAGGAATCTTCACTTCTCATAAAGAGAAAGCCCTTTTTTCCCCTAGTGGGTCATTTTCTTTCTCTTCTGTCCATTGGCCAGGATTTGCTTCACTTTGAAGTGGCCGTTATTGTCAAAATATTTTGTCCAAAGGGCTAACTTCTCGGAGAAATAGGAATATGAGAGTACATTCCTACTCTTCCATTGGATTCCTCATGGAAGAAAGAAAGAAGGATTCTCCAAAACTGTTTCTTTCCTCAGAGAGCATCTTCTTCTTGCCTTTCCTTTAAACTACAGTTCTTCTGCTAGATAACCCATATCTGTCACCGTATAGGTTTTGATGCTCACTCTCCTTACTCTCCTTAGTATGTTTACAAGAGCGCACCTTAGATACTTCCCAGGTGAAGTCATATGCTACCCGTATTTCTGGAGTCTTTCTTCTGTCATGGAGAATGAGCTCAGTTACCCCATGAAGGAACTTCATTTTTGCCCCTGCAGTCATAGGCTTTTAGTCATTGACAAAAACTCATAATCCTAGTTGAGGATGGAGACATATGCTAACAAGTAAATTATCTCCACCATCTCAATGGAAATCCCTCCGATGCCTGGTTCAAGAACTGGGTTCCAATTTCCCTGTTTTGGATGAAGTTCCAAAATTCTTAACCTGATCAATCCAGTGGAGTATATTTTGCATTATTGTCATTCTGGCCCTTACCATCAGGGCATTTTGGAAAGCAAGACCCCAACAAGAACACAAAGCATTAGGAAGCACAACTCTAAGTTACATAGGGAGGACACAAACCCCTACATTATAAAATATTAGTCAAACAAAAATTGCTGGTGGGAAACCATGCAAAAACTCAAAATCCAAAACACATTCAAAGTTAGCAATTTATTTAAAGGTAAAACAATGTAATGATTCATCCTTAAAATGAGGTCAGGGAAAGCTTTGGGATATACAGGAACATATGTAAATTGCATCTATAATGTATGGGGGCAGAATTATGAACCAATGGAAGGTAGACATGAAACAAAAACTGTTAAGGGAAGATAACATAAATGGATCTCCTGGATTAACTCATGTTACATTGCAGTAGCAGTTCTATTGGATGGAAGAAATCAAAAGGCTATTAGTCAATGAGAATTGAGTTAAGTTGCTCTCATACATGGGCATATGCCTAGCTAATGGTAGTGTTCTTTTTTGGTTGGTCCTAATTGTGACTTAAGACAGCCGCACTGCTGTTCAGATGGCTTGTGCAGCCAAAGTATAGGCCTTACCTCTACAGCTAAAATTTGCTCCGATGCATTTAAGAGGTGATTGTCAGATGACCTCAGATTAAAGGTCAGGTTATGCCAAGTAATTATGTGAGCTAGATGACTGTGACAGATTTATCTTATGTGTTTATTTGCTATTTGATTACTGAGTATGTAGGCTGGTCTTTTGACCCTTTTTAGCCATAACCATGACTCACAAAGCCAGGAAAGACAGGCATAAATTTGTAATTCAAACATAACATAGATATATATGCATGTACCCCCACTCTGGAATCACAGATAAACTTACTAAGATGAGCATTAATCCCTATGTTACTTGATGGGTTGCAAACTGGCTTACTGACAGAACCCACACTGTAAAAGTAGCTGACTCCAAATCCAGCTCCAGACAAGTGACAAGTGGAGTACTTCAGGGTTCAGTCCTGGGACCACTCTTGTTTGGTATCTACTTCTCTGAAGTACAGGCCAATACTAAGGGACTCTGGCTAACAAAGTTTGCAGATGACTGCAAACTGGGAGCCATTATTGAATCTCCAAATGATATGGATACTCTACAAAAGGGTCTTAGAGAAACAAATGCTTGGTGCCAGAGCCATGGGCTCAAGCTCAATGCCAAGAAATGTATATTTATCACCTTTGGGAAAAAACATGTCCCCTTGAATTACCACATAGGTGGCAGTGCACTAAACACCGAAAGTGTGATAAGAGACTTAGGGACATAGGTGAACAGTGGTCTCACCTTCGATAACCACATCGCCACAACAGTCAGGAAATCCTTCTATGTGGCACACCTCATCACTAAGGGCTTTTCATCCAGAAAAAAGGTCATTGTCCCACTGTACTCATCCTTCATTAGACCCATTATAGAATACAACGCCCCATTTGGTATGTACCTCTCAAGACACCTGCTACAACTGTAAAGGCCACAGAAATACCTCACTAAAAGAATCACATGCCTAAAGCAGATGCCAAATGCTGACAGCCTTAAAAAACTCCAGCTATACTCTGTCACATATTGTCTACTCAGAGGCAATCTCTGCTTAACATACAAGGCCATGTCAAACCCAGAGCTGTTGGACATGCTACACTTAAAGAAATCCCAATCCCTCAGAGCCACATGATCCAGGGATCTAAACCTTGCCATCACAATAAACAAAACATGCTGGAGGGATAGGTTCCTGACCCAGAGACTCCCCAGACTCTAGAATAGACTGCCCATACATGTCAAGCAGAGCGCCTCTTTGGTCCTCTTCAAAAGGATCCTTGACGATTGGATGGGAGAAAGGAAATTCACTCCAGGGATCACGTCAGTCGCCCTTCTAGACAGGGGTCCAGGAAGTAAATAGTGTGGGAAGAAATAGCCAGGGAATTGTTATGGCTAGGCTTGTATAGGTCCTAGGGCCAATAGCCTAGTACCAACCTATGAACCTATGAACCTATGTAATCATGGTTTGCAAAACTGGAGCACAATATAAGAAGGCAGAATGCTATAGAATTAGAAGTAGAGACAATCAAAGAAAAGTGTACACAACTGAATTGGAAAATGAGGCTTCAATTAGAAATTTATATACAAAATACAAGTTGGCATACTTCTCTAGATGAGTGGAAGACATCATACTGAGATGGACATTTCAGTAATAGATGAATGAAGTTGGAAACAGGTAACACTGAACTATTAAATGGAAACAAAACTGTGGTGGTTGTAATACCTGACCCATCTTATCCAGCTTCATATCAGCTCATTTGAATCCTAAACTATGATCATGAAGTGTTTATGTCTATAATGGCTAAAAGCATGGCAAAGGTGATGCCAAAATTGATAAGTATGGACCAGTTTAGTTTTGTGGAGGCAAGGCAAAAATTTGACAATATTAATAGAATAAGGATGATCCAGAAGAAAGCAGAATGTAAGAAAATATGCTGTTATTGGTAAGTCTTGCTACAGTGAAATCAGTTGCCAGAGTAAGCTGGGATTTTTATAAGTTAGGCCTTTGTATTTCCTGATACAATAATAAGGTTAATTAAAACGATGTATTTGGGATTGAAGGCAAAAGTTAAAGTGGTGGGAGGGGGTTCCTGGTGTGTCTGAACAGAGGAAACAGGAAGGGGTGTCCTCTTTCCTCTTTGTTGTTTGTGTTACATTTAGAAACACTAAGAAAGAAAAATAGGGACTCAGAAATGTAAGGATATAATTGGTATGGAGTTCAAGAAAAGTTGACTTTATTTACAGATGATAGTATTCTGTACCTGATAGAACCAGAAAAGGACATCTTGGTGTTGTGTAATATTCTGATACAGTTTTGGGTATTTTTTCAGGATATAAAATTAATGAAGATAAGCAAAGGATGTAGCTATAAACTAAGTACCCAGACATGAATTGGTCCAGAAATACCATATTGAGTATTTAAGGATATTGATTAAAAAGGATTTGGTTATGGCAGCTAAGGATATGTGGGAAGAGACTAAACAAAAGATAATACAAAAACTGAGAAACTGGAAGTTCTTGGATATGGATAGCAAGATACAAGTAGTAAAAATGTTATAGTCCCTTTAGTTTTTTACACAGGTCAGGCATATTTTACCAACAAGAGGAAAAGTTGTGGACTGTAATTAATAAAATGTTGGAGTTTATTTTGGAGGGAAAGAGAGCTGGGGTCAAGCGGGATGTTGACCCTTCCAACAGAACAAGGAGCTTTAAGATTACTTGATTTGAAGGGATATTTTAGAGCTACACAGTTAAGGCTTGTATACATAACACAAGCAGAAAGCTAAAATTCAAACTGGAAATTGATGATGATGATGAAGCAGGGGGTAATTCAAGAAAAAAGGAACAAATGCTATTTTGGACACAGATCCTTAAGGAGAAAAACAACACTCATACAGGATATTATATTCATAAAATAGCAGAAAGTATACTAAGAACTAAGCCAACATGGGGATGGAGAAAGCAGATTCTGCTGATAGGGATGCCTGCAATTAGGAGTAGAAAAAATAGGCAAAAGAGGGCTGGAATTTACTGGAGGAAGCTGGCAAAGGAACCATTGTATTGGGAACAAATAATTAGAGAAGGAACGGTAATAAAATGGGAAGAGGCCAAGAAGACTCTTGTATTGCAGACTAGTGATTGCCTTCCCTATCAGGGACTGATATTAGAGTATAGACAAAGAGAAAGAGAAAGGGATAGGGAAATCCTGAATAAAAGACCTGTGCTGTTTGAGTTTTTTTAATTAAATCGAGAACAGAAGCTGCTGTTAAAAAAGGGATAATTAGTAGGATGTATAACATATTGCATGTTAACTGTAGGAATCAATCAGAAAAGATTGGGAAGAGAGATTAGCCATGAAACTCACAAAGAAACAATGGGAGGACATATGTATGGCTCCCAAACATGTAAGAAATTCTAGAAGATTTAGGATTTTTGCCTGGAAGTGTTTGCATAGAAAATGTTATACCACAAGCAGAATCCAAAGAATTTTTCTTCAGGTAGATGTCAAATGTTGGAAATGTGAGGGAGAAGAAAGAGGTAACTGGGAATGTATGTTTTGGGAGTATAATTATTTATTTTATTTATTTAATTATTTACATTTGTTGACCGGGAGTGTCCGAGTGGACGTAGGTCCATTTTCAGCGGAGGCCCGGGGAGAAAAGCTCCACAGTTAAAATAAACAGACAGTAGGTACATTGGATTACATAGCGATTAACAATTTAACATAGCAATTACTTACAATATATTTACAGATGAAGTACATAGTACATCAGTAGACAACTAGAATCTTTATCTGTGAAGTACATGAGACATTAACAAATGTTACAAAGAGAAGTTCCTGCTGTATAATAATTACTAGGCTTATGAGCATCTGAGCTTGCTATAATCAAGGTAGTTAATGGAGTGGAAAGAAATAAAGAGTTGGCAGATTTTAAAAATTCCATACAAAGTACTCTGTCGGGAATGTTGAGTGAGCAAATGAGTATAACTAAGGAAATGATTTTTTGAGCTGGGACAAAGAATCTTAATTGCCTGGGCATAGTAGGGCCTTGTTAAGTTTAATCTTGGTTGCTGCCAAAAAAAACAAGTACTCGAAAAGTGAAATCAAAATCTAAACCAACTATAATTGAAGTAGTGAATAATGTAACAGAGATAAAAGAACATGAGGTGGGATTTTTTAGAAAAGGGTAGGAGTAAATTACATAAAAAACAGAAACTGTAGGAACAATACATCCAGAAAAATATTTTGGAGGAGGAATGAGGTGTAAAAGAAGGTGGGATTTGAATAATTTACATAATGTTATCCAGATTATAGGATACATTAGCAATGTACGTGATGTATAATGTTTGTAAATGTGAACCTGTTAATATGATTTGATTACTTTTATATAAATGTAAGACCTGATGTTTTCATTTTCATACCTTTTTATTCATTCCTCAACAAATAGGTTCATATCCAACCCTTGGATCCTACTCTGCCACTTTCTTTAGATTCCAGGATCTAACTCTTGAGCTCCTCCCTTACCTACAATGCCCTTATCACTGAATTACCTCAGATCTCATTTGCCCTTCTTCAAGATCAGACAGGATTGTGATTTCTCGAGCTTGGGGAAATATTATTTCATGAGTTTAGCTTTAAAACGTTGAATTCTCTATTATCTTTATTAGTTAAACTGCGTATTATCTCCCTTACCTTCCTTTTTGATTCCTTTTCTGTTATAGGGTTTAGGATGTTGGACAGGTTCAGGAAGTAAGTGTATGAATCAGGGACCTTTGCTTTATGGTCGCCAAATTATTTGGTACATTTCACAAGGTTACAGAGGGACTTAATCAAGGAACTCTCTAACTCTCCCCCAGGGTCCATGTCTGAAGAGGAACAGAAATATTTTTCCTCATGACTGGCCACCCTGCAATCCATCACTAACATGTCCATGAGGTCAATCTCACGTGCAACTGAAGGTTTCTCATGTGCTGCTGATTCAGGCATAGCTATTAGGAGACATGCCTGGATGCAGTTGTGTGATTTCACGGAATTCTTTAAGGCATCATTCATCAATGCTCCCTTTGACAGATCTTCCCTCTTTGGACCCACAATTAAAGAGACACTCTTCTGCAGTGAGAAGGATGGAAAGACCATTTCTGCCATGGGAATCCATTTTTCTACACCGCAAAGAACCTTTTCCAGGAATCAATGCAGTGGTAAGGAAGCATGGTTCAGAAAATCCCAGGGGCCTTTCCAGAAATCATGGGGAGATTTTTCCAATAGAGGCAGAGGGGCAAATAAATATAATGGGAGACGCCACCCTTGTGGCAGAGGGGGCCTGCAGAATCAAGGTTCTTGGGATTCTTTCTTGGACAGACCCTATCAGTGCCCCTAAAATGTTACCTGACTGTCCCTCTCTAGAGGCAGCCGGGGGAGCTTAAACTTGCACCCAAAAGTCTGGGCAGCCATCACACAAGATTATTGGGTTCAAAGGATCATATCTAGAGGATACTTCATTCCCTTTATCCAATTTCCACCACAGAAAAGAATAATTCTCCCTGATGTTTCATCCAACCATTGGGAACAAGCAGCTCTAGAAATTCAAAAGCTGCTGGACAAAAGAATCATCCAAGAGGTCCCCCCAGACCAAAAAGGATACAGAATTTACTCAAGGTTCTTTTTAGTGCCAAAGAAAACAGGGGATCTGAGGCCCATTTTGGATCTCATTTATTTGAACCAGTTTGTAAAGAATTCCAAGTTCTAGATGGTCATGGTTCAGTCCATTCTGCCTTTCCTTCAGAAGGATGACTGGATGTGCTCTCTAGATCTTTAGGACATGTACTATCATATAAAAAATTAACAAATCCTCCTGAAAACATCTACACTTCCAGCTGGGAGACAGTCATTATCAGTTCAGAGCCCTGCTGTTTAGTCTCACCACAGCCCCCAGGGTGTTCACCGAATGCATAGCAGTGGTAGCAGCTCACCTAACACTGCATGGATTCAGAGTGTTTCCATAGTTAGATGACTTGCTCCTAACCACACTGACCAGGCATCTTCTGGAGCAGCCCAGAGATTACCCTCTACTTCTATCTCAATCTCTGGGAATTATAGTAAATATGGTAAAGTCCCAACCTCAACCAGTTCAGGCCTTGGAGTTTATATGAGCTTGTCTAGACACAGTCAATTGCTTAGTTTTTCTGCCTCAAAAGAGAATTTGTACACTGAAATTGCACGTCAGTCAAATTCTGTCTCATCCCTCACCTCCAGTGAGACTGATACTCAAAGTCCTAGGGTCAATGGCTGCTGCAACAACTTTACTTTGCCCTGTTCATCTTCATATGAGAATTCTTCAATGGAGTCTAGCTGTGTAATGGTCTTTTCAACATTCTCTACAACATCCAATAAAATTATCTCAGGTTTGCAAAAAAATCTCTACTGTAGTGGATACACTCCAAAGAGATTCATCAATGCCACCCTTTTGTCCTTCCTCACCGAAAGCCAAAATTACCATGGATACCTCCCAGTTAGGGTGGAGAGGGGTCATTACTTGGAAAGGACAGTTCAAGGCACATGGTTCTAAGACAAGACAAAATTGCATATAAATGTTCTAGAGATGAAAAGAGCACTTTTAGCATTGCAAGCCCTCCAGAGCTCCCTTCCACTAGGAACAATTGCTCTTCAGATGGACAACATGTCAGTAGTCTGGTACATCAACAAACAGGGGGAACCAGATATTACCTCCATGCCAAGAAGCAATGAGAATTTGGCAATGGGCGAAAAAGACGCACATACCAGGGAAATCCAAATTATTAGCAGTCAAGCTCAGCAAAAGCATCCTTACTCCTCACAAGTGGTCTCTCAATCAATCAGTGGCAATAATAATCTTCGACAAATAGATGTTAACCATGCTGCAACCTATTTGGCTCTCCCCTCAACAACAAATGCAGCAGGTTATTTGCCCTAATTCCCCCCAGGGACAGTCACCGTGAGATGCTCTAGTCCATGTTTGGCTCTCCAGTCTACTTTATGCTTACCCTCCCCTAGCCCTAATACCCAAGTTTCTTCAGAAAGCCAGTCAGCTGAAGAGGAAGTAATCCTCATTGCCCCCTTCTAGAGTCAGCAAGTGTGGTTTCCCTTCCTATGGTCTCACCTAGTATGTTATCCATGGACCGTGGGACCCAGTCCAGATATTCTGTCACACCCATCAGGGATGATTCATCTGGACATTGCAGGCCTCAGGTTGACCGAATGGTTTCTCCAATTCCAATGATGGCTAGACATTCCAGACTTTCCTCCATAATTCACCAAATTCTTTTTGCATCCCACAAACCTTCAACCTAAAAGATTTCAAAAGTAAAGGGAAAAGATTTTCTTTGTAGATACATCAGAGAGACTTAGATATCTTTAGTGCTCCAATCCCAACTATTTTAGATTTCCTTGACTCTATTTTTCATTCTGGGGCAAGGTTCTCTATCATTAAGGTGCAATAAGACGTCATCTCAAACTAACACATTGGCAATAAAGCTTCTCCTTTAGCTTGAACTAAGCTGTGAAAAACATTCCTAAAATGTACATTTTTGCTTAGACCTCCAATTCAAGATCCCACTCCACCCTTGGATCTGCCTTTGGTATTACAATCTTTAGTACATACTCCATTTGAACCCTCAGCCAGAGTAGACCTTAAGTTTTTATCTTGGAAAACTGTCTTTTTGGTTGGAGATTACTTCAGCTAGATGAGTTTCAGAACTCCAAGCACTCTCTTCAGAGCCACCATATCTGAGTTTTCACAAGGATAGGGTTACCCTGTGCATTAATCTTTCCTTTCTATCTAAAGTGGCCACTGAATCAAACATCAACCAAGTCATTAACCTTCCAGTTTTCTTTCCAAAATTTGAGAATAAAGGAAAATATACCTTTCATCTCCTAGATGTACATAGACAACTTCATTTTATCTAAGTAGAACTAAGGAGTTTAGTAGAAGAGATTAGTTGTTTGTTTCCTTTTCTGGCACCAAGATGGGATAACCAGTTCCGAAGATTATGTTAGCAAAATAGATAACAGATTGTATCTTTTATGTTTATTCTTGAAAGGCCTAAACTTGCCAAAAAAGCTGAAGGCACATTCAACCAGGTCAATGGCTATGTCAGCTACTTTTGGGCTAGAGCTTCCATTGATGAAATATGTGCAGCTGCCACTTGGTCTAATGCTCATACCTTTGTTTCTCATTACAAATTGGGCATTATTTGTAGAAATAGAGCATAATTTGGTTCTGTGGTGCTTCTGAATATCCTTCCATGAGGGCCACCCAGGGTAATTGTGGCTGTGAACTCTGTTCCATTCATTGAGGAATGAATGAAAATGACAACATCAGATATAAAAGTTATGTTCTCACCACAAAGTTCCATCTGTGTTGCCCATTTTTATTCTTCCTCCACTGCCATCCCACCTTCCCCAATCCATGTCTTTAGGAGTGACCTAACAGAATGATTATTAGGAACTATTGTTTCTGTTTGAGCTCCTGATCTTTCAGTTATCATTGTTCTGTCTTAGCTATTTTCAGTAAAATATTTTTTTCCTGAGATATTGCATAATAGCAGCAAACTCGATCTGAGGTAATTCAGTGATCAGGGGCATTATGGGTAAGGGAGGACCTCAAGAGTTGGATCCTTGAATCTAAAGAAAGTGGCCAAGTTGGATCAAACCCATTCATTGAGAAAGAATGAAAAGAGACAACACAGATAGAATGTTATGATGAATACATTACTTTTATTTTGCCTATGTCACAAGTGATAATTCAGTAAAGTTGTTTAAAAATAAAGAAAATCATGAATCTGGACTCTTGTTGGACATTGTGTTCCAACTTGGACTAGAGAACATGGTCATGGTGATTAAACCAGCCTCCTGATCTAACTGCTATCCAATACTAAGATGGTCTATTGTAGAGCTCTGCATAAGACCGTTAGCAGCACATTAACTTCTATAAATGTTCTGCTCATCAAGGGAGCAAATTTGGTGATCCAGATTGATTAGTCATGTTGAGCATTAACTGCCATGTCAAGCATTCTGAATGCTGTCATTCAGTCAATATATGTTACATGTCTGTCACTTTCCAAAACCAAGGGTTTAACCATGAGATGCAGGCTATGAGGTAACTGGGATGGTTGGTGGAGCATAAATGGTGAAGGACATGCTTCCTCAAGAGCAATTAAGTGTATATATATATATATATATATATATATATATATATATGTGTGTGTGTGTGTGTGTGTGTGTGTGTGTGTGTGTGTGTGTGTGTGTGTGTGTGTGTGTGTGTCTTTATTAGGTATTCTAAATGTAAATCTCCTATAAGAAGGCAACTTTCTTGCCCAAAGAGAGTTCTGCTGTATCATATTGTAAAGCAGCACTCTTGTAAGTGATAGGCTGTGCATCTTAGTCTGACTTACAACTAGAAGCTGCTTTTTGAAGATAATTTTACCAAGAAATGACAGTCCTTTTTGAATGATGTATCTATTGGGCACTGCGTTGTCTCTGGTTTGTGTGCTCTGGACTTCTACTCCACTAAATGTTATGGTATCTTCTGTGATAAAGTCATGAATGTGGTTTTATCAGTGCACCCATTTTCTGCAGGCTGGATCCTAATCAAAGAAGGCTCATCAAACATTGTCTCATTTTATTATGACTACTTATTTTTTCATATTGTCTATTTTTGCTGAAAACAGGCATTTTCATCATTATTAAAACTGATCTTGAATGCTTCCATTCTCAGCAGGCCATCTTTAGAACCAGACATACTGGGAAAAATTATCATCCAGGCTCTACCTTTCCATTCATATATAAGGTTATTTAAAACAAATGTGTTTCTGTTTAACATCTCATGACCTTCTAATTCATGCCATTCTAGACTGAGATCAAAGCTCAGCATGGAAATTGCTTATATTCCATTGTACTCCTTCCTGATCTCATGATGACTTCTGATATCATGGAGCAAGGTATTTTGACTGACATCATGAAATCATACTTTGTTTTTTTCTGGCACCATTCTTGACCAGTTTGCCTCTCACTTTTTTTGTGGGAAACAGAGTATATAGCTTTTGA